>NC_081182.1:113471619-113715588 GCF_029867415.1 Vicia villosa | reverse complement strand
TACCTTTCGCTGAAGTTATACTCACGTGTATAACGAAGTGATTGCTAATTTTGTTTGTTTCGTTCGAAGTAATTCTTATTGACAAGATGAATCATAGATATGGTTCGAATGACCATCAATAACAATCTTCTTGACTATGTCCTAGGATCAATCTAGTCGATCCTGCGAGTAACCAAATCATATTTATTATAGTTTGGAAGACTAGCGGTTGTTTACCGGAAATCACCGTAAACAAATTGGCACGCCCAGTGGGACAGTGTCAAGCAGATTGTTTTTAATTAATTGTTTTATTTTTGTCTAGACAATATCAGGACCTTGTATGAGCCTTAGGAACGGTAAGTTAACGAACAGTGCACAACCGATTCCCAAACGAAGGTACAACAAGAAAATGGCCGTTACAACCAGTGCAGGGGGAGATCAAGATCCCCCCACAAGGCTCAGGATCAGGAGCGGCAAATTCGACTTCTACTCAAGGAGCACGGGATATACCGGGTCCAAATGGATCGAGACCTGCAGAGAATTCCCAGGCTATGCCTGAGAATAATACAGGACCATCAGGGACTATTCCAGTTTCAGTGTCGACCACCGCACCTTCATCCACAAGCGCGGAGGAGATGCCACTTTCCTCGACAAATGCTGCAAATAACTTATTTAACCAGGGGTCGAACTCTGCTTTCAAATGGAGGCCAAATTACCCATACGGAATGCCATACCCATTTGGAACAGGCGTACGAGGGGCAGGACCTACATATGCTACAACTAACAATGCGACGTTTTCGCCAAATGTTGGTTCAGTGGGTCGAAGTGCACACAATACTGGCTTTTCTGCCCAAATACCCAATTTTACCACAAATAATCAAGCAGCATTCCGGCAAGAAATGGATGCAAGCAACCATGATATGTTAGGGGTCTTGGCCAAAGAATTGGCTTCAATTTTGAATCCACTAGCAACAAATATTACTAGTACGAATCGGGAAAACGTGGAGATTTTCCAAAAGATATCATCTCAAATGAATCGAATGGCAGATTTCATGGGAGTTCCACCACCTAGACGAAAAGACAAGCAGCCTTTGAATCAAGAAGAGAGGCCCATTTTGGAACGTATACAAGATGTGGTTCCCCTGTCTAGGACAGCCACTAAGAATGTAGGTGCCCCACAGAGAACAAAAACGATCGAAGGGACTCAAGTAATAAACTTAGAGGCTTCGAATCAAAGAACTGTCCCCGTTCGACAGGAAACGGAAGAAGATCGACCCAGATTAAGGATTGTGGGTAGGAACGAACATCCAGATGAAATCGTCCAGAGAGTCAGAAGAGAAAATCTGGCTACAGAAAATAACCTAACTGCCATGATAGAAAGGGTTATGGCCAATAACGGCCTTAGTACTGGACTTCGACGTCCAAATTATACATCCCCCCATATCAGATTATATCATGCAAACAGAGTTTCCTAGAGGCACTAAAGTACCCAAGTTCACAAAGTTTTCAGGCGAAACTAGCGAGTCAACTGTGGAACATATCGCCAGATACTTGACAGAGGCAGGAGACTTAGCAGGGAACGAGGATTTAAGGATCAAATATTTCCCTAGTTCGCTAACAAAGAATGCTTTCATTTGGTTCACTACTTTGCCACCAAATTCGATAGATGCTTGGGCATACTTAGAAAGGTTGTTCCATGAACAATTCTACATGGGTCAAACCAAGATAAGTCTGAAAGAATTGGCCAGTATTAAGAGGAAGTTTACAGAACCAATTGATGATTACTTAAATAGGTTCCGACTGTTGAAATCAAGGTGTTTCACAACAGTCCCAGAGCATGAACTAGTCGAAATGGCTGCGGGTGGTCTAGATTATTCAATTAGGAAGAAACTAGATACTCAATACCTTAGGGATATGGCCCAGTTGGCAGATAGGGTTCGACAAGTCGAACGCTTGAAGGCAGAAAAGGCTAAGGCAAATAAAAACTATAAAAAGGAAAGGGTAGCGTACGTCGAAGCGGAGGACGCTGATGATGAGTCTTTTAACGACTCATACAACCCTGAAGAAGTCGAAATAGATTTGGCTGAACTGAAGGAAGCGCCACCTTATGCCTGCAAACTACTCAACCCTGCAAATGGAAAAAACCCAGTAGAGAGCGATAAGAACGATAGATTCCCTAAGAAAACTTACACATTTGACGTCACCAAGTGTGATGAAATATTTGATTTACTAGTAAAAGATGGCCAAATGATACTGCCTCCAAATTCCAAAATTCCTCCGTTAGAACAACGAAAGAAGAGGGGTTTTTGTAAATATCATGGTTTTTTGGGCCATAAAACCTCACAATGTTTTCTTTTCAGGGATTTAATTCAAAATGCTATCAAAGATGGGAGGTTTAATTTGCTGACAAAACCAAGAGCCACATGAGGGTCGACACAAATCCTCTGAACATTGCTGACGCTAGCCTCTGTGAGCCATTGGATATCAACATGGTAGAGGCATCTGAAGTCGAAGATACAGAAACTAAAACAGTGTTCAATGGAGAGCAGGCTACTGAAAGCCTAAATGATGATGCAATCTTCAATATTGATGTTGAAGAATCTTCCAAGACAGAGATAACTGAGGGTTCGAGGGGAGAGAACAGCAAGGCCACTGAAGACCTCAGGGTGAAGCTCCAGAAAATCCAAATCTCTGAAGTTCTTCCAACAGTTGTTAACATGGTCAGCGCCAGACGTCCAGTGTCTGAATTTGGCGAATTGGAGACATGGTTGACAAGGCAAAAGGGGGGCATTGAAATTCCTCCAAGAGGAGAAAGCCTCAAGGACTACCTCTGGAATTGCCATGAAAGGAATGGCGGAAAACAATGGATGTGTCCAAGATGTTCGATCATGCTGAATCGAAGGGTCGAAGCTAACTTCGAAAGGGCTCGACGCGAAAGATGGGAACACCCTGGGAGAGAACCAAACCCTCTGCTACAAGTGTACCCAAAGATGGAGGAAAGCTTAGTGGGATTTTTGGTCAGATGTCACAGGGAAAACACTGAAGTTGCATTTTGTCCCAGATGTGGGGCAGTCTATGATGAAATGTTGGCACGATCATTCGAACGTATGTACTGCTACATGGGTCGAGAAACTCAGGGATTGCGTCCTAACCTATACGGTTTCGACATATGGACCCCAACGAAAAGACCCGATAGCCCACATCCTAGAGCTCGAAGGGTAACATTCAAAGTTCCTGCGGATGTACCCAGGGACAGATGGGTGCAAGCTGGTGCAAGAACCAACAAATGGCGAAGTTGGGACCAAGGAGGAAGGACTGCAATGGCATATAGGAAGCAATTCCAAAAACCAAATCGAGAGATGTATCGATTGGAGAATTACAAAGGAAAAAATCCTATGTCCCAATCCCAGTGGAGAAGGCACCAGAGAATGAAAAAAGCTCAAAGGGAATATAGGCCAAGAGAAGCTGGAGAGTCTAGTAGCAACCAAGTCCCACATCAGGGGGCAAAGTCAAGCAAACCTCCGGTGGAACGCAGACTATTCGAAGCTGAAAAGATCTTGGATGAAGAAGAAAAGATGCAGTCCAGTTCTTGGAAAGAAGAAGATAGAATGACAAATGATTTCGATTCTGATGGGGTGTCATCTATAAACCTCAACTGCAACGTTGTGTCTGTGCTCCCTCATGAGTTTAATCAGGAAACTGAAGTTGAAGACTGCGAAGAGGCTGATATCGAAGAAATGGCGAAACACAGACCTGTGTGTTACTATGTGCTGAATAATGGTGCAGTTGAAGAACAGAACGCTTTCTTCGAGAGGCCCAATGAAGGTATGCGAAATCACTTGAAACCACTCTATATAAGGGCTAAAATTGAAAATGTTGGCATTAATAAAGTCCTAGTCGATGGGGGGGCAGCAGTGAACCTAATGCCCCAATACATGCTGAAAAGAATTGGTATGTTCGATACTGATATAAGGCCACACAACATGGTTTTATCTAACTACGAAGGCAAGATAGGACAAACACTAGGAGTTGTTCAGGTGAATTTAACCGTGGGATCAGTCACGAGGCCAACTATGTTTATGGTTATACCAGCAAAAGCAAACTACAACCTTTTGCTTGGGAGAGAGTGGATCCATGGAGTTGCAGCTGTGCCTTCAACAATGCATCAGAGAGTAACCATTTGGAGAGAAGATGGTATAGTAGAGAATATCGAAGGGGATCAGAGTTACTATATGGCTGAAGTTAACCAAGTTAATAAAACTAACTTCGATATAAACTTGGCAAACATAGGTCCTTGTCATGCTGCAGAGGAGATGTATACCCCAAATAAGAATGCGTTGTACTATTTAACTCTACACCCAAATGGATTCCAGTGGGACAGAGAGATCATGGATGGCCCAACAGATACAGCACCATTGGAGAATTATCCACCAATACGGCCAACAGGCTGGGACGATGACATTAATAATGTCTGAGTCCTCCTTCTTCGAAAAGATTTCGGCTTACGTAGCCGAGAACAAAAGAAAGGCGGCTCTCGAAGCCGAATTATCAAATGTAATGATTAACACAGTTCTAACCAAAAAAGAAGTGACAGATCCAGAAATACATACGAGTTCTAAATCCCTTGGAGATCCGGTTCAAGTCGAAGAGATCATAAGAGAGGAATCGAGTCAGAGGTTAGACGCAATTTACGATGAAGAACCTCTGGGATTCGAAAAGGACCCAATGGCATCAAATATAAAGATGTTAGCCCAAGATCCACTCGAAAAAGTAAATCTTGGAGACGAAGGTCAAAAGAGGATAACGTACATCAACGCGAAACTAAAACCAGCACTAAAAGCGACGGTCATCAAAATGTTAAAAGAAAACAAATATTGTTTTGCTTGGGATTACGATGAGATGCCTGGGCTAGGAAGAGACTTGGTCGAACTAAAATTACCAATAAAAGAAGGGAAGAAACCTATAAAGCAGACTCCCAGGAGGTTCGCGCCGGATATTCATTCAAAGATTAAAGCAGAGGTCGAAAGGCTTCTACGTTGCAAGTTCATCCAAACTACAAGGTATGTTGAATGGATTGCTAATATAGTACCTGTAATTAAAAAGAATGGTTCATTAAGAGTATGCATAGATTTTCGTGATCTCAATGCAGCCACTCCTAAAGATGAATATCCCATGCCTGTGGCAGAAATGCTAGTAGACTCAGCCGCAGGCTTCGAGTATTTGAGCATGTTGGATGGATATTCTGGATACAATCAGATCTTTATTGCAGAAGATGATGTATCCAAAACGGCATTTCGTTGCCCAGGGGCAATAGGTACTTACGAATGGGTCGTAATGCCTTTTGGTTTAAAAAATGTCGGGGCAACCTATCAAAGAGCAATGAATTCTATATTCCATGACTTTATAGAAACATTCATGCAAGTGTATATAGATGACGTTGTAGTAAAGTCTACCTCGGATATCAGTCATCTCGATCATCTCGACCTATCATTCGAAAGAATGAGGAAACATGGCCTGAAGATGAATCCCCTCAAATGTGCTTTCTTTGTGCAGGTGTTGCACCCCAAAATTTGCCCTCTTTCTCTGTGCTATAAGTTATGGAAGGCGTTTATTTCGTCATTCAAAAAATAAAAAAATAATAAAGAGCCTATTCATTTGAGTGTCTAAGTGTGTTGAGGTTAATTGGATTTTATGGTGAGATTTCTTTTATACTTCAAGTCAGATTCATCTTCAAAGATTCTTCAAGGCATTGCTATTGAGTGGATAATCAAGGCACTATTCTTTCAATTACTTGTCATGCAAGTTAACGTGATTTGAAGAATTGAGATTCCATTGAATTAGAGTTGGATTAGATGAATTCATTTCAAACCAAGGACATATTACTCTTAAACTTTCATCTCATTTCGGAGTTTGTAAGTGCAACAGGAGATATCTTGGTTCATTTAATAATAGGATTTGAAGAAGATTGGAGAAGTTTCGTTCATGTCGATCGTTCGGAATTGATGGTACAAGTTATAACGCAAAGATGTTCCTCCATTTATCATTCATTCAAAAACCATTACAAAACTATATACTACTATCCATTACAAATATTCAAATTACAAAGTCCATTCATTACAAGATGCTCAATACAAAATTCTCAACCTGCATCCATACAAAATAAACTGAAGCCTACCCTAACTCCTGAACCCGCAGATCAAAAAAAACCATTCACTAAACCGCCCTTGCATTGAAGATAAACCAATAGCTGCCGGATCAAACCGTAACCATTAATTGAACTGCAACCCTGCATCCAACAAGAAAACCGGTTCAGTATGGAGTTTAGAGGGAGAAACTTCACAACAAAGAAAATATATAACAAAAATTAGCAACAGAAAATGAATGGGGGAAAAACAAAAAAAGAGAGAGATTACGTAACAGAATCGGAAGAGAGGAACTCACCATAACAGAACCTTAACAAACTTTTCTCAGATCTTCCATTTTGAACCATTGAATCTTCAATCCTCAACCATCACCATAACCTTCAATCAATTCACGTTTTCAATCATCATCATATCATCACCATAATCATCCTTGAATCTCTCACTCATCTTCATCAATCATCTTCAATTATTCAGAAAATTCATGGAAAAGTTACCTTCAAGAGAACCTTCAACAATTGGATTCAACAGAAATTCACCATGACAATTCATCGATCTTTTCTCCCTTGATTCAAGAAGCTTTCACATTTTTCTGCATAAACTCTTCAATCACCTTCGCGTAACAAAACTTTGAGGATCTACATTCTTCAGTCACCGATTCCTCTTCCACGCGACTAAACCTTCAAGCATCTTCAACATCAATTCTTCACGCCACTACAATGAATCTTTGACCGCTCTCTACTTAAGATTCAACCGCAACAATCGCGTTTCAAAAATTCGAAAAAAAGAAGATAACAGAAGTGACGAGTGGAACCGAAGGAGCAAGAGATTAGAACGATACCTGGATGTAATAATGGAACGCTTATCATTATCAGCAGATCCGAAAATACTCGTCTCCGGGAAGGTTAAGACGGCGATGAGGTTCGGATAGCGGCGGAGCGGTCATCGAAAGGAATTTGTGGCGGTTATTGATTGAACGAGCAACGAGTTGAGACGGAGAGACCGTTGCGAGAGGACGAAAGGATCAGACTGAGACTAGATCGGAGACTGAGAGGATCTTGTTTGATTGAGTGAAATCGGAATCACCGAGAGGTGAATGCAAGAGAAGACGAGAGATCCGGAACGGACTCTCCGATGTCGCCTCCGGCCGCTGCGCCGCTGGTTCGTTGAGGTCTGAGAGAGGGAGAGAATCCGTGTCGTTCAAACCATTGCTGCGAGTTCATCGGAGAAGAAGATGAACCGCCGCCGCCGTCGCCTGAGTGTGAGGAGGGAGAACTAAGACTCCAATGGCCATTCACGTAAACCTTTAACCCTAATCCCTTTCTTTCAATTGTTTTTTCTGTTAATTGGTTTTGGTGATAATTGAATCTTAATTGTGGATAAAACATGATGAATAGGATTAATACAGTTGTTAATTGATGTTAATTAAAGAGAATATGATAACTAGTGATTAATTGGTGATGTTTGGACTGTGAGAATTGGACAAGAACCATTGAACAACCATGGGCCTCTTACATGAAATCCATCGCTACACCTCCCTATAGCCCACGCACCATCTCTGTTTTTTTGTCATGCTGAAATCAATACAAAAACAATCTGCTTGGGCCTCAGTCCCTGGGCCCTGCGCCTTTGCTTCTCACTGCACCACTGTTTCCAGCAATAAACCCCCTTGATCCACCATTTTTCATGTTTAGAATTAGTTCTTATTTCTTATTTTTGGTAGGTGATAAAATGTCTTAAAAAAACAATATTTGTTAGACTTTTGCATGATAAAAGAAATAAATAAAAACATGTTTTCTTTGTTAGAATTTATATGTTTAGTCACATAGCCTTGTTCTATTATTGTTAGATGAAAATGTCATAAAAAAACAATTTAATCTTGCTAGCTTTTCTTTTAGAATTCATTTAGAATTTAATTGCTAGTATTTTCTATGGTCGGTGCATGCTTCCTTGTTACTACTAATTTGTTTGCTGAGATGTGCGAGGTACTTTGAGAGGGTTCGATTGTGATTTGATTGCTTCGTGTTCCACTTTATTTGTGGGACACAATTTCGCTTCCGGTGCGATTGATTTGCATCGTGTTCCACTTTATTTGTGGGACACGAACCTACTTCTGATGCCAGTCATCTGATCTCTCATTCATTGAGATGTATATTCCTGCATTGTCTGGCTTGTGTTCTCTTGCAGGTTGCTTATGTGGTTATGCTCGACGTGTACCACATGTCGCTCGTGATTTATTTTCACAACGACGCTTTATGACTCGCTTTGCTTGATGATGGCTTACGCGAAGTATTCCGGACTTATATGCTTGCACTTGCTAGCTCATTGCGGATTTGCTATCCGTTCAGTATTGTCCCCTTGTCCCTTTTATCGCTTTCTCGCATCATCCTGTAACATGAGAAGTAGGACCTAGACATGCATCTGGCCAAGCCCTCGAAAGAGGCTCTGTTTTTGTTGGTGTGTTTACATTTGTGCTTTGCGGCAGGGAGTCACGGTGTAATAAGTCCTATATGGCACTCCGTTAAGTCCTCATGGAAGGCATGCGGTCAAGGGTTCGTAATCAACCCCCGCCTAGTCTCATCGAGTCTGTTTGGTATGCGCACGCCTCGCGTTGCTTGCTTCCGAACCAGCACAAGATCTTGTTATCGAGTATGTCAGGAAAAGGGTTCATGTAGCCGGACCCCCGCCTTTCTTATAGCTCGCGTCGCTCGACGTTGATGCTCGGTGTACGCACGCACCGTTTTCCTTTACGATCCGTGACGGCTTGGTTGCTGAGAAGGGTCCGCCTTCTTGTCTATGGCCCGATCATTTTCGCGAGGTCTGATGCTTGGTTGACTTGGGTTGAGCTGCTCCCCTTGGCTATGGCGGGACCGCTTTTCTACCATTCGGTCAGTACCGTTGGTTTGTTTGCTTCACGAGTGGATGCTCGTTTGTGTGCTATTTGTTTGCTTCCCTTTTCCCCGTAGGTTGCTAGTTTAGCTTAGACTTGTACCCTTTGTATGATAACATTAGGTAGCAAGCTTTCCCCCTTAGCTTAGGTTTTCCTCATGCATTGTTTAAAACACAAACCACACTCTTTGAGTTTCTTTTCTTAAGAGCTTGTTATTTCCGCTCCATTCCCAAGCATAAGTCTCCAAAGGTCGAGCAGCGGAGTGCGAATGTAACTCGTTCACCTAAAAAATACAAAACAAACAGAAATTAGTTAGCCGAGCTACGGTAGCTCTGATTCTGCAAAACAGATACGTAGGCAGCGGGGTAGGGCCCGTGCGAGCACAATCCTTTCTTTTCCCTACATTCTGCATTCATTTTAGTCCAGATTAGCGTAGATTTGCTTACACACCCATAGTTTTAGATACAGGCGTGGATACCATCGAGTACGATGGGCGCGAGGGGTGCTAATACCTTCCCCTCGCGTAACCGACTCCCTTACCCTTTTTCTCTGGTCGTGAGACCGTTGTTTTGTTTTGTGGTTTGCTGGCATTCCCTTCCTTTTCAGGATAAATATGTTAGTGGCGACTCTGTTAATTTTCGCGGTAGCGACAGCTGGCGACTCTGCTGGGGACGTCTCGACCTGTTGCTGGTCCGGACTCAGCGAGTCGATCCTAGTGCTTGTGTGTTTATCTTTGGGTGTTTTTACTGCTTTGCATATTTATCTGTTTGCATTGCATCCTATGTGCGTTTTTACTTTTCTGCATCATATTCTGGACTGTCTGGATTTCTATCTGTGGGTGGGTGTTTCAAGAGGTAAAAGACCCAATACCCAGGTCATGAGTGATACCATAGGAACTAGGACTAGAGTGGTCGTGACGGACAGAAGGCGTATGCCTGATTGATCTGATCACGTATCCACGGGCAGAGCTTGGTGGAATGAGGCAATATCGTATGATAGCGCCTACATTCGATCCTCTGTTGGCTTTTTGACCTACCCTGGCCTAGATTTACCCGTGAGTGGGGCGGGAATCAATCATTGCTTAACAGGTACATTGATGGTGACTTTGGTTCTTGTTCGTGGGTTACCGCTGTTCTCGTTCGAGTGTACTATTGGTTCCTGTTCATGGGGTACTATGGTTCTTGTTCGAGTAGTGATCTATGTTCTATTCCAGTGTGTTGGTGACTATATGTTCTGGTTCCGATGGTAACTTGTTCCATTGGTGACTTGTGGTTTGTGTGGTGGTCTGAAACTATGCCGAACCTTTGACCTTGTGCCGTGTGATCTCTCGGCGTCTCAGATATATCTAGTATTGTGGTTCCCACCACCTTGCATCATTGCATATTTACTTTTCCAAAAAAATGATGTACAAAAAATAACTAGCATACTAACATACATGTTCCTTTCATTTCCAAGGAATCATATCTTTAAGCCTCGTGTCGAGCTTTTCCATCTCTTGCTAAAAAATTCAAAACATGAGGATTCCTTGGGAAATTGAATGAACATGGCATTGCATTCATATCATGCATCTCATACATTCCATGCATAACAGGTATTCAGGACCGAGGATCTCTTATTCATACTTGGTATTCTCACCAGACTCAGAGACTTGATTTGTTCTTATTGTGTGTTCAAAGATCAGTCATGAAACAACTTTGTGGGGTGACAAAGAGGAAAGCTCGGTTTGGGGTTCTTTTTGAAGGCTTGTCTTGTGCTCATTTGCTTCCATGCTTGCTTTATTTGCAACTGGTTAAGCTCTGTACTGTGTGGATGTTCACAAGTTCTCTGCTTGATGATGATGGCACTAGGTGTGAGTTCTATTCTGGGGCACCTGGTTATGATGTTAGGATCTGCAAGTCTTTGAAATTGCTTGGGGCTCCCGCACGAGGGATAAGCAAGACATTGTCTATCTTGAGCATTGCACCATTTGCATTGCTCGAATCCCTGAAGCACTAACAAATTCCGTGTGACTTCGTCAGAATCTTCCGTCAGGCAGTAGTCAAAAGTGTTTTTCATAGACACCTCTCTTTCTCAAGGTTCTCCTTCATATCCAGGGTCACCTCCTCTCTTGAAGTTTCCTATTCAGTAGCCTTTGCTTGTCACAAGAAAGAGAAAAAGAATATGAGGGACAAGCTGATGTGATCCTAGTGCCATTATGTTCAGTTTCTTCCGTGCTTGATGGAATTTCAGTTGGTTAAAGATTTGTGCTTTGGGTGGTTTCTTACCACAGGTAGCTCTCCTGATTTCGATGACGATACTCGGTGTTCCAATCTGGGGGCACCTGATCATAATGCCAATCCTTACAAGGTGTTAAGGTACAAAGAGTCCAGGACTTACTCGATGCAGATGTGTTTGAGCATATTCATAATGGTTTCTACTAGTCAATCCCATTTCATCTGCTGCAAGCAGAATCTTTGTTCTTCTTCGAGGAGTAACTCATGAGAATCACTTGCAACCTGTAATGCCAAAAGGTTCCTTCACAACAGCTATTGTATGTTCCAAGTAATGACTTTGATAGCTAAGCGTCAGAGGTTATTGTTGTTCGCCAATAGTAATACAAGTTTCCTCCATTCATGATGGTGATTTCTGTTTCAGCAGCTATATTTAGGGCTCCCGACCGAGGGATAAGCAAGACTCCGTGTTCTTGAGTTTGCATCTTTGGCAACTCAAATCCCTAAAGCATTCACAAACTCCAGTCGCTATATTTGGGGCTCCCGACCGAGGGATAAGCAAGACGCCTTGTATCTTGAGTTTGTGCACCACTTGCACAGCTCAAATCCCTAAAGTTGAGCACTTGCAACTTCTGTATGACTTTGCCAAAATCCTCTTCCAGGAAGTAATCTAAAGTGTTCTGACGTAGCGCTTAATGTTTTCCACTCTGGGGACACTTGGTTATCTGATTGGAGATTGTAAGTCATTCAAAGACAAGGTTCAAGACCTGATTGACACTGAGATTATCACATTCGCACTTGAGGGCCATAATTGAAGTTCTCCTCCAATTCAATGGATCTTCTGAAGCAATAAGCCCATACGGAGAAGATCTCCTCAACGGTGGCAATTCCTAAATCATCATGCATGTTCATGTTTAAGCTTTCTTGTTTGTTCAATACTGTTTGTATGTAAAACTTGTTTATTTTTGAACTATAATCATAATGCATTGGATATGTTTGTCTTGAAAAAATCCATTCGCTTTTGCTCTTATATGTTTTTATATGCTTGTTGTGATACTCAATTCTTGTTAACAAAGCATGATAACTCTGTAGGGAGAATGATGAACATAATACCAAAAACCTCAAATGGTATGCTTTTGAGTAGAACCCTGTTGATGATGTACAGGCATTGTTTCAAATTCCCAAACACTGGAGATATAAGGGAGTGAAACCTTCGTTAACCCCTCTGAGCCTTCGAAGTTGGAGTTTCTTTTTCTATAAAAAACCCTCACATTTTAACCCTGGGGCAGGGTAGTATTCAGTTAACCTGATCAAGCATTCAAAATTCATCAGGAGCACACATTTAAGGATACAATAATGGTTATCTTTCAAAAGGTTGAGGAAAGTCAAATCCACAACGGTTACCCCTCACCTCAGGAGGTCAAGACATCAAATTTATCCCTCACCTCATGAGGTCGAGACATCAAAATTATCCCTCACATCAGGAGGTCAAGACCAACATCCAAACCGCTGTGGTTTATCCCTCACATCAGGAGGTCAAAAAATGACGATACCACAATGGTAATTCTTCATCAATCAAGGACTCAGGCAGTCACAATCACTTCAAACAAATCAAAGATTCAGGATCACACTACTTGTTCAAAAGAAAAGAATGAATCAAAAGAAAAAAAAAAGAAAAAAAGCCCGCTAAGTCAACAAGTTGAAAACGTGTGGCTTAGGCAAAAGTTAGGGCATCCCGCTGG
This sequence comes from Vicia villosa, assembly GCF_029867415.1. Classification (NCBI taxonomy): domain Eukaryota; kingdom Viridiplantae; phylum Streptophyta; class Magnoliopsida; order Fabales; family Fabaceae; genus Vicia; species Vicia villosa. The sequence goes on along the minus strand of NC_081182.1, from coordinate 113,702,627 downwards.
ACATCCAACTCAAAATTCAAAAGAATTTGTCCAGGCAAAAATTAGGGAAACAAGAAAAAAAAAGCGAAAGCAAAACAAGGATTACAAAATAAGAATCCTCATCAAAAAAACAAAGTCGTGTGATCAGACACCAAAAACAAAAGGTAAAGTGACCGTCGTGTCCAAATACCTCATTGACTCCTCAACCATCTCAAGTTCCTCTTGAAAGATGAATGCTCGCATCGAGTTAACTGAACTTAGGACTGGAGAACATCACGAAGGGGGTGGGCACCAAATAATTTGAGCCTAAAAATCCTTTTTTCTTAAACCGTGAACCTGGCCACGTTACAACCCCGAAAAGTCCTAACTGAAGCATGGGTTAATTCGAAAGCAGACTATACATGAGAATACGGTAAGCTGACTCCTGGTAGATCCGCTAAACGCTTGAGTTGGTATCACATCATCTTTCTTTGACAAAAAATCGATGTTACGACATCCTTTAAAAAAGTTTCTTTAAACTTCAGGACAAATATACTCTTTGCATTAGAATTATATTTCTCATAATAAACATTCTTTGCATATGAACAAGTGCTTAACATCAGGAAAGTTTCCATCATGAACTTCAGATGAAAAGTGTACTCCTCCCGAAGGACGAGTTGTCTTCAGAACTCCGTTAAGCAGAGGCAGCCATATTTCAAGGTTTAATCACCCTCAGGGGCACAAAAGCGTTTGAATACTTTGTCGAGCAAGTTTTCAGTCAATCTGAGGCAATCAGGTCAAGATTAAGAGAATCTCTCAAAGTGCTGAGCAATCAGGGGCATTCACCCAAGTGTAATCGAAGCTACCTCCAATACAGGTCAGACAGGGGCACGGTTTCAAAGTTCATGATACTGGGGCAAGTTGGCTATGATAGCACAAATCTCGAGAAGTCCTTACGAGACAGATTTCTTCAAAGTCCCTACAGGCTGGGGCAAGCACTATGCATTGGCATTCTTTCCTCATCAGGAGGTGTTCAGTTTAAGTTCAGGTGTGAGCTAAACAACTTATGAACTTGAAGACCGTCGAGAAGTTAGGATTGTCATCCTCAACATTTATCAGATACTGAAAGCCCAATACTTGTTGGCATCCTTACAATCAATACGAATATGGAGAACTCTTTTGGAAAACCAACGCCTGCTTGGTCTCTTTGAAGTCAACACTTGCTTGACCCCTTAGGCCCACTTCCTGGTGGCACTCTCTCAGAAAATCAATGCATGTTTGATACTCTGGCCGATACTTGTTTGGTATTCTAATCACTGCTTGCATGTCAACTCATGAATCCATTGCTTGTTTGGAAAGTTTCAAGATCAGATGTCTGATAATCTGTTTGCTCTTGCGTTTGCCCATTGTGGATGAGCATTACTATCCTCTGCCATGTGAGGAAACCCCGTGAAGATGTTATGCTATATCCTGGGGCATTTTCATCTGTTTATCTCGCAGGTACATCCTTTCGAGTATGCCGTGTCAGCGAGTTGGCGGATCTAGCCAAGCGAGAGATCCTCATTCCCCAGCTGAGTACATTCATATGAGGTTTTCTTTTGTTCCAAGATTCTTCATCTCCTCAGCAAAGCACATCTCAATGCAATCTTCGTGCTTCAGAAGCCTTATTCCCGGTGGAATGTATTCTCCCCAGTTGAATCATGATTGGATGGTATCCGATTCCCCAGCAAGCTCTTAATGAGGTTCCTTGCCTGAATGCCTCATTTTCCCCAGTAGAGGGGTTTTCTCTCCCCAACAGATTGACCTGTTTTCCCCAAGAGAGTCATCTTATTCCCCAGTGGAGTTACCTTAACAAGAGGTTCTTATGCCAAGTCCCTTATCCCCAGCGGATTTCTTATCTCCTCAGTGGATCGTTATGCAGAAGTATTCATCTTCCCCACTGAATTCTTTCCTCAGTAGAGGTTCACATGCATCCTCAGCAGAATCTGTGTCCTTCAAGGATTTCCCCAGCGGAATGCATTCTACACAAGCAAGTCGGTTACTCCCCATCAGAGTTATCTCCATGACTTGCTCTTATCTCCACATCCCTAGAGTGTCGAGAATTTGCTTCTCCTATGAAGTTTCAAGGGTATTCCCTAAGCAGTTAATGGGGATGTCCATATCCCCAAGCAGGATTTATTCCCCAGCCAGAGCTCGCATCCAAATTTGATCGTCTCCAGCAGATTTCTGATTCATCTCTGTCAGCTCGTAGTTTGTGACTTCTAGTCACTCATCTTGTCCTCCCCGCAGAGTTCTATAATCTCTCCAGGACTTCTTCAGCAATTCAGTGCTCCTCCGTTGTCTCCCCAAGCAACGTTCGAATCATGCATCATTTGCATTGCATTCTCAAAAGCGTATAGCGTCTTCCTTCTCGGAAACGTTATTCCATACACATTCATACATACATCATGCATAAACCATATCATATCTGTTGTTTCTTTCTACATGAAAGTTATCCAGATTCAAATGCTCCCTAGAGAGCAATATTCGCCTAGTCATTACAGGCGCTTATCCTGATGCTTTGAATCAGACGAGGATTGTTCTACTTATTTTCTGGCACAGCTCAGATCAGTTCAAAGACATTCCTATTCCCGATGCCCCCAGATCGGTGGAAGATATTTGTTCCTATTCCTGATAAATCAGACTTTCAGTTGAAGGAACCGCCTCCGGATCTCCCAAGATCTTACGAAGGAGCAAGCCCTCTGATACATCAGATCAGTTGGAAATATCTACTCCCTGACGATTTAGTTCGTTCAGAAGAAGAAACTCGTTTGCCCAGTCCTGATACCTTACTATCAGTTGAGGACGTTTTCTTTACCCGGCGTACACAGTTCGGAAGAAACATCTGTTCCTATCCTAATATCCAGTTTCAGATTAGTTGAAGGAACCGCCTCCGGATCTCCCGTGATCTTACGAAGGAGCAAGCCACTGATATCATCAGATCAGATGGAGATGTTTGCCTGATTGACTTTTTCATTCAGATGAAGATTGTCCTACTTATTTTCTGGCATCACGTCCAGATCAGTTTAAAGGCATTCTTTCCCCGGCGTACACAGTTCGGAAGAGATATTGTTCCTATCCTGATTACCAGTTCAGTTGAAGGAACCGCCTCCGGATCCCCGTGGTCTTACGAAGGAGCTAGCCGCTAATTCCCAGATTAGTAGGAATATCTACCTGATGATTTAATTGCATCAGAAGAGATGTCTGCCCAGATTCCCAGATCATGATTCCCAGATCAGAGATACCTATTACCCGTTGATGTCCAGATCAACCGATGTATCTCCTTCGATTCCCAGATCGACCTAAGACATCTGTCCCGATGCATGTTCGGAGACATCTGCTACGTCTGATACTCAGATCAGTCGAGATGTTCCTTCTCTTGATGCCCAGATCATTTGAAGTGTTTCCCCTGCCTGTGGGTGCCCGTTCCTTCTTATCACAAGTTGGAGCATATTTAATTGTCCAGATCAATTGAAGTTTTTTTCTCCCTGCTTGCGGGGTGGTACATTCCTTCTTCATTGCTAGATGGAATCTTCTATTGATCAAGAGCGCCAATTTTCGAGTTCATTCTGGTATTCAATCTCCTTCCACCTCAACGGTTCGAAACATGCGTTTCTCACTCGTCAAGTTCAAGAAGTTTGAATAGGGGCAGCTGTTGCACCCCAAAATTTGCCCTCTTTCTCTGTGCTATAAGTTATGGAAGGCGTTTATTTCGTCATTCAAAAAATAAAAAAATAATAAAGAGCCTATTCATTTGAGTGTCTAAGTGTGTTGAGGTTAATTGGATTTTATGGTGAGATTTCTTTTATACTTCAAGTCAGATTCATCTTCAAAGATTCTTCAAGGCATTGCTATTGAGTGGATAATCAAGGCACTATTCTTTCAATTACTTGTCATGCAAGTTAACGTGATTTGAAGAATTGAGATTCCATTGAATTAGAGTTGGATTAGATGAATTCATTTCAAACCAAGGACATATTACTCTTAAACTTTCATCTCATTTCGGAGTTTGTAAGTGCAACAGGAGATATCTTGGTTCATTTAATAATAGGATTTGAAGAAGATTGGAGAAGTTTCGTTCATGTCGATCGTTCGGAATTGATGGTACAAGTTATAACGCAAAGATGTTCCTCCATTTATCATTCATTCAAAAACCATTACAAAACTATATACTACTATCCATTACAAATATTCAAATTACAAAGTCCATTCATTACAAGATGCTCAATACAAAATTCTCAACCTGCATCCATACAAAATAAACTGAAGCCTACCCTAACTCCTGAACCCGCAGATCAAAAAAAACCATTCACTAAACCGCCCTTGCATTGAAGATAAACCAATAGCTGCCGGATCAAACCGTAACCATTAATTGAACTGCAACCCTGCATCCAACAAGAAAACCGGTTCAGTATGGAGTTTAGAGGGAGAAACTTCACAACAAAGAAAATATATAACAAAAATTAGCAACAGAAAATGAATGGGGGAAAAACAAAAAAAGAGAGAGATTACGTAACAGAATCGGAAGAGAGGAACTCACCATAACAGAACCTTAACAAACTTTTCTCAGATCTTCCATTTTGAACCATTGAATCTTCAATCCTCAACCATCACCATAACCTTCAATCAATTCACGTTTTCAATCATCATCATATCATCACCATAATCATCCTTGAATCTCTCACTCATCTTCATCAATCATCTTCAATTATTCAGAAAATTCATGGAAAAGTTACCTTCAAGAGAACCTTCAACAATTGGATTCAACAGAAATTCACCATGACAATTCATCGATCTTTTCTCCCTTGATTCAAGAAGCTTTCACATTTTTCTGCATAAACTCTTCAATCACCTTCGCGTAACAAAACTTTGAGGATCTACATTCTTCAGTCACCGATTCCTCTTCCACGCGACTAAACCTTCAAGCATCTTCAACATCAATTCTTCACGCCACTACAATGAATCTTTGACCGCTCTCTACTTAAGATTCAACCGCAACAATCGCGTTTCAAAAATTCGAAAAAAAAAAGATAACAGAAGTGACGAGTGGAACCGAAGGAGCAAGAGATTAGAACGATACCTGGATGTAATAATGGAACGCTTATCATTATCAGCAGATCCGAAAATACTCGTCTCCGGGAAGGTTAAGACGGCGATGAGGTTCGGATAGCGGCGGAGCGGTCATCGAAAGGAATTTGTGGCGGTTATTGATTGAACGAGCAACGAGTTGAGACGGAGAGACCGTTGCGAGAGGACGAAAGGATCAGACTGAGACTAGATCGGAGACTGAGAGGATCTTGTTTGATTGAATGAAATCGGAATCACCGAGAGGTGAATGCAAGAGAAGACGAGAGATCCGGAACGGACTCTCCGATGTCGCCTCCGGCCGCTGCGCCGCTGGTTCGTTGAGGTCTGAGAGAGGGAGAGAATCCGTGTCGTTCAAACCATTGCTGCGAGTTCATCGGAGAAGAAGATGAACCGCCGCCGCCGTCGCCTGAGTGTGAGGAGGGAGAACTAAGACTCCAATGGCCATTCACGTAAACCTTTAACCCTAATCCCTTTCTTTCAATTGTTTTTTCTGTTAATTGGTTTTGGTGATAATTGAATCTTAATTGTGGATAAAACATGATGAATAGGATTAATACAGTTGTTAATTGATGTTAATTAAAGAGAATATGATAACTAGTGATTAATTGGTGATGTTTGGACTGTGAGAATTGGACAAGAACCATTGAACAACCATGGGCCTCTTACATGAAATCCATCGCTACACCTCCCTATAGCCCACGCACCATCTCTGTTTTTTTGTCATGCTGAAATCAATACAAAAACAATCTGCTTGGGCCTCAGTCCCTGGGCCCTGCGCCTTTGCTTCTCACTGCACCACTGTTTCCAGCAATAAACCCCCTTGATCCACCATTTTTCATGTTTAGAATTAGTTCTTATTTCTTATTTTTGGTAGGTGATAAAATGTCTTAAAAAAACAATATTTGTTAGACTTTTGCATGATAAAAGAAATAAATAAAAACATGTTTTCTTTGTTAGAATTTATATGTTTAGTCACATAGCCTTGTTCTATTATTGTTAGATGAAAATGTCATAAAAAAACAATTTAATCTTGCTAGCTTTTCTTTTAGAATTCATTTAGAATTTAATTGCTAGTATTTTCTATGGTCGGTGCATGCTTCCTTGTTACTACTAATTTGTTTGCTGAGATGTGCGAGGTACTTTGAGAGGGTTCGATTGTGATTTGATTTCTTCGTGTTCCACTTTATTTGTGGGACACAATTTCGCTTCCGGTGCGATTGATTTGCATCGTGTTCCACTTTATTTGTGGGACACGAACCTACTTCTGATGCCAGTCATCTGATCTCTCATTCATTGAGATGTATATTCCTGCATTGTCTGGCTTGTGTTCTCTTGCAGGTTGCTTATGTGGTTATGCTCGACGTGTACCACATGTCGCTCGTGATTTATTTTCACAACGACGCTTTATGACTCGCTTTGCTTGATGATGGCTTACGCGAAGTATTCCGGACTTATCTGCTTGCACTTGCTAGCTCATTGCGGATTTGCTATCCGTTCAGTATTGTCCCCTTGTCCCTTTTATCGCTTTCTCGCATCATCCTGTAACATGAGAAGTAGGACCTAGACATGCATCTGGCCAAGCCCTCGAAAGAGGCTCTGTTTTTGTTGGTGTGTTTACATTTGTGCTTTGCGGCAGGGAGTCACGGTGTAATAAGTCCTATATGGCACTCCGTTAAGTCCTCATGGAAGGCATGCGGTCAAGGGTTCGTAATCAACCCCCGCCTAGTCTCATCGAGTCTGTTTGGTATGCGCACGCCTCGCGTTGCTTGCTTCCGAACCAGCACAAGATCTTGTTATCGAGTATGTCAGGAAAAGGGTTCATGTAGCCGGACCCCCGCCTTTCTTATAGCTCGCGTCGCTCGACGTTGATGCTCGGTGTACGCACGCACCGTTTTCCTTTACGATCCGTGACGGCTTGGTTGCTGAGAAGGGTCCGCCTTCTTGTCTATGGCCCGATCATTTTCGCGAGGTCTGATGCTTGGTTGACTTGGGTTGAGCTGCTCCCCTTGGCTATGGCGGGACCGCTTTTCTACCATTCGGTCAGTACCGTTGGTTTGTTTGCTTCACGAGTGGATGCTCGTTTGTGTGCTATTTGTTTGCTTCCCTTTTCCCCGTAGGTTGCTAGTTTAGCTTAGACTTGTACCCTTTGTATGATAACATTAGGTAGCAAGCTTTCCCCCTTAGCTTAGGTTTTCCTCATGCATTGTTTAAAACACAAACCACACTCTTTGAGTTTCTTTTCTTAAGAGCTTGTTATTTCCGCTCCATTCCCAAGCATAAGTCTCCAAAGGTCGAGCAGCGGAGTGCGAATGTAACTCGTTCACCTAAAAAATACAAAACAAACAGAAATTAGTTAGCCGAGCTACGGTAGCTCTGATTCTGCAAAACAGATACGTAGGCAGCGGGGTAGGGCCCGTGCGAGCACAATCCTTTCTTTTCCCTACATTCTGCATTCATTTTAGTCCAGATTAGCGTAGATTTGCTTACACACCCATAGTTTTAGATACAGGCGTGGATACCATCGAGTACGATGGGCGCGAGGGGTGCTAATACCTTCCCCTCGCGTAACCGACTCCCTTACCCTTTTTCTCTGGTCGTGAGACCGTTGTTTTGTTTTGTGGTTTGCTGGCATTCCCTTCCTTTTCAGGATAAATATGTTAGTGGCGACTCTGTTAATTTTCGCGGGTAGCGACAGCAGGCAGGTGATTTCTTGGGTTTCGTAGTCCACAAGAAAGGGATAGAAATCAACCAAAATAAGACGAAAGCTATAATGGAAACCAAGTCTCCATCCACGAAGAAAGAACTGCAATCTTTATTGGGAAAGATAAACTTCTTAAGAAGATTTATCTCTAATTTGAGTGGATGCACGCAAGCTTTCTCACCTCTACTACGGCTTAAGCAAGGAAAATTTGAATGGCGTGCTGAACATCAAGAAGCTTTTGATAAAATCAAGCAATACTTGATTCATCCACCAATTCTATCTCCCCCAAATGGGAAGAAACACATGCGCCTATACATTTCAGCTTCAGATAAAACAATAGGCAGCATGTTGGCACAAGAAGATGAAAATGGCATCGAAAGAGCCATTTATTACTTAAGTAGAGTACTCAATGATGCAGAGACTAGATATACCGCGATAGAAAAACTCTGCCTTTGCTTGTATTTCTCTTGTATCAAACTTAAGTATTATATAAAGCCAGTTGATGTTTATGTTTCGTCTCATTGTGATGTTATTAAACATATGTTATCTAAGCCAATATTGCATAGTCGAATTGGTAAATGGGCTTTAGCCCTTACTGAATATTCACTGATATTTCAGTCTCTCAAGGCGGTGAAAGGTCAAATTGTGTCAGATTTCATTGTCGACCATGCAGTAGTTGAGAGTCATCAACAGTATGTGGATCTAAAGCCTTGGAAGTTATATTTCGATGGTTCGACTCATAGAGAGGGAACCGGAGTTGGAATACTAATAATTTCTCCTGATGGAATTCCAACAAAGCTTAAGTATAAAATCGAAGGCCCTTTATGCTCCAACAACGAAGCTGAATACGAAGCATTAATCGCTGGACTTGAAGCTTTGTTAGAATTGGGGGAAACCAGAGTCGAAATTAAAGGAGACTCTGAATTGGTCATTAAACAACTGACAAAGGAATACAAATGCATCAAAGAAAATTTGATCATGTACTTTGTCATAGCAAATAGGTTGCTCAAGAAATTCGAATATGTGGAATTAAAACACGTCTCAAGGACCAACAACAAAGAAGCAAATGACTTCGCACAACTAGCTTCAGGATACAAGGTATCAAAAGAGAAGTTAGAAGAATTGATTGAAGTAAGAGGGAGAGCAATGTCTACTAAACTTTCCCCAAGTGATCTGGAGAATTCACAATTAGGTTACGCCAACAAAGAAGAGTTCGAAATACTAAACATAGACTCATTGGCAGATACAGATTGGAGGAGTCCAATAATAAACTATCTAAAACATCCTTCGATAGATACAGACAGGAAGGTAAAGTATAGAGCCCTGTCATATTTCCTGATGGGAAACGAATTGTTTAAGAAAACTCCTGAAGGTGTATTATTGAAATGCTTGGGTGAAGCAGAAGCATATTTAGCTCTTTCGAATGTACACAGTGGAGCATGTGGTGCACATCAAGCAGGACACAAAATGAAATGGCTTCTGTTTCGTTATGGAATGTATTGGCCTTCCATGTTAAAAGACTGCATAGAGTTTGCGAAAGGGTGTCAAGAATGTCAAGAACATGCAGGTATCCAACACGCCCCAGCAAACGAATTAAGTACAATAGTGAAACCTTGGCCTTTTAGGGGATGGGCACTAGATTTGATTGGAGAAATTCACCCCAAGTCGTCTAAAGGTCAAAGATACATATTAGTAGGAATAGACTACTTCACAAAATGGGTCGAAGCAATACCACTGGCGAATGTGGATCAAGAGGCCGTGATTGAGTTTATTCAGAAACATATTATATACAGATTTGGAATCCTAGAAAGTATAACTACTGATCAAGGATCGGTCTTTACTGGGCGGAAAATGCAAGACTTCGCCAAAGAAATAGGTTTCAAATTATTTACTTCTACACCTTACTATGCTCAAGCAAATGGACAAGTTGAAGCAGCAAACAAGATAATAATTGGCCTTATCAAAAAACATGTGGGGAAGAAACCCAAGAATTGGCATAAAACTTTGGACCAAGCACTTTGGGCTTGTCGAACGTCTCCAAAAGAAGCTACAAATACAACGCCTTTCCAACTGACGTTTGGTCATGACGCAGTACTCCCAATCGAGATATATCTGCAGTCAGTAAGGATACAAAGACAGGCAGATATTCCTCCCAACGTATACTGGGAGTTAATGATGAATGAGTTAGTGGATCTGGACAAAGACAGACTTCGAGCGTTGGAGATGATAAAAAGACAAAAGGAAAGAGTATCCAGAGCATACAACAAAAAGGTGAAAGGTAAAACGTTTATTAATAATGACCTAGTTTGGAAAGTTATTTTACCTATAGATCGAAAGAATCAGGCACTTGGTAAATGGTCCCCACACTGGGAAGGACCCTTTCGAATCTTAAAGGTATTTTCGAATAATGCTTACGAAATTGAAGAATTAGCAGAAGATCGTAGGATCTTAAGAGTAAACGGGAAATATCTGAAGAGATATAAACCAAGCATGTACGAAGTAAAGATTGCAAAAACGTAGATATTCAAGGTACTACGAAAGCCAAAATGGTCAAAACCATTACCAAAATGGTTTTATAATCAAAATATATGATAGGTAAAGTAAAGAGACAGAGAAACACCAAAATATTTGTCATTTAAAAGGCAAAAGTGCATGCATTACAAAAGAGATCTAAGAACTTGACCCAAGAACATTTGAGATTACAAAAAAAGAAAACATGAAAACCTAGGGCAAACACTTGCTAATTGATCCTTTGATCTAAACCTTCCAAAGCCAGCAGGGGCAAGCTCTCCGCTTCGAACATATCCATGGACCCAGAGCTGCGCATCCTTCTCACTATACCCTTTTTGAGGAATATGTAAGATAGGAGTCTCCCATATGGAAGACACGTCACAACCCCTTGACGAGCAGCAGCCATAGAGACTGCCTCAACAAGCCCTTTGAAGATCATCAAAGGAAAGTTGATTTTCTTCCCACGAAAGCCACAGAGTATAAACTCTAAATCTTCCACCATGATGCTATTTTGATCATGGTTTCGTGGACGAAAATTACCCACAAGGAGTTGGTGCCAAATCCTAATGACCTTGGCGCTGAAAGGGTCATTGTCCATGAGAGTCCTCAACAGAAGGTGAGTGGTCATGTTGAAGCTGTTATCATCAAAGGTCTCCCCAGAGTTGTTGCATCTCATAAGGTTAGAGATAGTGGTGGGAGTGATCCTAATGTGGGCACCTCGAACCTCAGAGATTATGGTGGTTCTACCTTCTGGATCTATGCGTAAAGACGCAAACATCCAGAAATCAGCCAGCATGTTGGGATAAACTGGTCCCTCCAAGATTTCATAATAGAAATCAAGCTCTTGGTTGACAAAGAAAGCACTAATGCTTATGGAGTTGTTTTCAAAGTCTTCTTCAGAAACCTTGAACTCTTTTTTGATGCAAGCTCTGATATTGTTATAAGTGAGGGGTACTGCCATTTTGTAGAAAAAATTTGGAAATGTTTTTCTGGTTTTGTGTTGAAGAAAATGCAAAAGGATGCAACGAAGGTTCAAGATAAGGTTCTGTGGAATAAAGGTGAAGAAAAGAAGTGTGATGTTAACCTCTTATATAGACCTGGGGACAGGAGTGGAATGGTTTAATTTTTAATGTGTGATTAGACTGCGTTTGGTATTCCAAAGAGGAGTTATGGCTTCCGCCGTTTCCCGCCCTTGGAAGTTGAGATGCAATCATGAAAAACTGATGCACGCACGTCTTAAAGAGATGTTTTGGAGAAAGTGATGTCATCACTTAATAATGATTACGGCTAAGGGAGTAGAAACGTCAAGTCTAAGTTAAAAGGTGCGAAGGATGGTTAGATCACGTGTTTTACATTAATTAAAATTACTGTGGCAAATCAGGAAATAGATTTTGGCGAAATCTGGAAGATTTGCTAAAATTACTGTTTGCGAGGATTGCAAAAATATGAACAAAGTGGGAGATAAAAGCTAAGATAAAAGTTGAGCATACATATATATTCTACGAAGAGTTTGATTACAAAGCAAAAGTACAGCATGATAATGAAGTACAAGGTTTGAGATAACTAATTAAAATCTTTAGGGAGACTATCTTTTATCTTCGAATATTGAATCTCCCAGGAAGACATGCGAAGTTCAATCAGGGCCCTTTGTTTCTTCAGTTCGTCAATTTCAGGAACTAGTTTTCGTGCAGCCTCGAAATGTTGGATTCCTAAACGTGCAACTTCAGTCAATTCCTGCTCACTGGATTGTTGAAAAGTTGCCTTACGAGATTCAGCCTCCTTTATCTTCTCTTCGAGCAGTTTTATCTCTTGCTTCCAGGAGTTGATGCTCTTCTCACATTCGTCATATGCTTCCTGGTTCTTCGAATATTTAAGCTTAAGGGCTTCACCCTGTTTGGTTGCATCAATAGCAGATTTCCATGAAGAATTATGAGAGGCCATTTTCGCAGTCAGCTGTTCGTCGACATTGTGTTTTCGAAGAATATTGGTCTGGAGTTGTTCGATCAGGGAACCCAGCAAAACAATCACCTCTAAGACTTCTTTCGAAACTAGGAGTAGATCCACCTTTTTCAGAAGTTGATTCAAGTTGTGACTTTTGATAGGATCCTTGCTAAGAGTTTCAACGAGGTTGGTTTCGAAGAACTTTTCCTTTATCTGATGAAGAAGGACAGAAGTATCCTCTTTATTACCAGATTCTGGTTGTACAGCTGGAGAAGTTTCGAGCTCAGAAGGTGAAGTATTATCAATATCCATCATAGCCTTGAGGAAGCTGAGAGGATCGGTTTGTTTAAGCTGCTCCAATTCTGAAGGAGTAGGCTTTGTTGGGGCAGGAGTCGAAGTAGTTTCAGGAGAAACTATGGTCCCAAAAGTTGTGGTTTCGTGAGAAACTACTGTGGTTAATTTGGAGGTTTCTTCCATGACATCTTGTTCAGATAAAGTGTCCTCACTACCAGTTGGATGACCAGCTGCATTGTTGCTACCTGAACATTGTTGGTCTGCTTTTTCGCTCTTGTGGGTAGGTGGAGAATCATCAGTTGAATGGCTCCCTTCGACTACTGTACTAGGAATGATAGTCGCAAGAGGTTGAGCGTCTTCAATCACTGGTGAAAGCACATGAGATTTACCTGCATGGAATAATTAGAACATGTCATGGTAAGGAAAGTTGCAAGAAATTTCTTCGCTGTAAAAAGAATATGCATTTACCTTGGAGTTTATCAAGATCAATATTAAGAGTGAAGGATTTGAGGTCGGAAGTGGCTGTGCCAACATCATCCTACAATCATAAGGTAAAACGTTAACTTAATTATTTTAAGTTAAAAATTTATAAAGATGAGCAGGTCGGGAAATCCAAATACCTTAGTTAGGATGTTATCTGGGCTCGAATTGTGGCTCTCGACAACAAAAGCGTTACTACCACCTTTCAAAGGTGATTCTTCAGAAGATACCTTGTCACCCGGTGAAGTAAGTTTCGAAGACCCATATCCCTTTTCTTTTCTTGAAGGAGTAGCGGCCTTCTGCTTTTTCTTTTGGGCTTGTCTGGTTCGAGGTGGAGATTTGTCATCCTCATCTGAGACAACTACTGGAGAGGTTTTTCGCTTCGAATGTGGTGGAGGCTTCGAACTCTGAAAATATAAATTGGGTAAGGTAAGGATGATTCATATAACATACAAATGAAAGATAAAGTATGTACATACCGTGGTTTTCTTGTCAGCAGTGAAAGAGTCACTCTCACTGGGCTTGTTGCTCTGCGAAACTTCAGAAGCTTTCTGCGCAGGGAGCTGTTTAATCTTTCTCCTTCGAGCGACAGCTGTAGTTGGAACTGGAATTAGTATTTCAGCAGAAAAGGAACGTTAGTCAAAGGATTTTGTCTGAATCCAAACCTTCAGATATTGGAGTCAAGATACGAACATGTTCAAGATCTATATGGAGATGTCCTTTGAAAGTATCCAGGGTATGCTTAGTCGAGACCACTCGTTCAGCGCGTTTTTTAGTACTTTCCTGAAGAATTTTAAAAGCATTCCCACACACGAACCAGTCTGGGAAAGGAGGGCTTAAAGCCACACCAAAATCAGCGCTTGGCAGTGGAGGGAATTTTGGAGGATTAAGTTTGAAAGCCACTTCATAACGCAGTTCTGGTCGAACAGACGAGGGCAGTTTCAACTTATCCAGTTTAGCAGAAAACTTTTCGCGCAAAGTGACTGCAGCTTCACGAACGGTCCGACTAAGGTCATCAGGCCTGTAAATGGTTTCAAAGAACTTTTGAAAGGCTTGTATTTCTTTAATATGAGTCGAAGTACCTTTTTGAAAATTTTCCTGCACATCAGCAAAAGCTTCAGTTAGTTCGCGAGTAAGGCTCTCGGCGTCAAAGATTTGCGTGGTGTAATAGTCCGTCCACCATTGTTGAAAATCTGGAGTAGAGTAAAATACGGGATTGAAAGGGATAGGCGAAAGATTGGTCACATCAGCATATCTAGCAATTTTTGACTCACATTCTTCTTCAGTCAGATATAAAGTGTGCAAACACATGTGGTTCCTTTTCTCGTATAGACACTTGGGTTTTATTTGAACCAGTCCAAATTGTCTCGAAACCAGATTTGGTTGGTAGCAGAGGAGAACATATTGGCTTTTGGAGGGGCGAAGACGGTGATAGAATAATCTTGGGGTAAGGAAAGCTCCCCAAATAGTCATGGATTCAGTCTCTTGATCTTGAGATGTTGGTGGAAACTTTCGAGTGAACCATTCGGGACCCACTGTCCTGTTTACGAACGGAGCCATCGAAGGGCTGAATTGATGACACCGAGCAAACATCATGATATATGCTAGAAAATGCTCACGAAGTTTACCAGTCTCTTCTTTTGGAGTTAGCGAAGCCAACCTGGTTCCTTCTACAGTTCGATTTTTAATATCTGGATCTTCTTCGTTCACAACACCTAGAAATGGGAGCTGAGTCTCGAAAGTAGCATTGAGCCATAGTTGTAGCAGCCAGAAGGGGCCAGCGAAAAGCAAAGAACCTATTTTATAATTCTTTACAAGGTCTGTTGCTTCACCTAGGTTCTCGTAGAGAAACCCTAGAATTAACTGGCTCAGGTTTAGTTTTGTTCCGGCATGGAGTTGATTAGCCATACAGAGATATCTTTTTGCTACTTGTATGGACCTAGAACAGAAGACGCACCTCGAAAGCCATAAGGCTAAGAAAGCAATGTGCTCTTCGTCTGAGACTACCTCATTATTTTCGTCATGATACTGTTGAATGAATGCAGTATAAGTAACAGTTGCTTCATTGAAGTTAATAGTATCAGTGTCCATGACGTTGGGGTCGAAGGGTTCTCCAGTTGGTCGAAGCCCCGTAATGGCAGCTATGTCGAAAAGCGTGGGGGTGACCATTCCACATGGAAGATGGAAAGTGTTGTGGGAAGCATCCCAAAAATAAACTGACGCAACTAACATGGTTTGGTTGTATTCTAAACCAGTCTTGGACAGTTGGATTAAATCATAAATGCCCAGTTCTTTCCAGAAAGCAGCCTTGTGTTTCTCTACTCTTGCCAACCAGGCATAGTATAGTTCAGGGTCTTTTGCTAAGGGAATTGACCTAAAAACTTTCACAAAATTGGTTACATAGTCTAACCTAATTTTCTCTAGGGCTGAAGGGTTTTCGGTCGAAGATTTTTCCGTATCATCAGGCTTTGCTGAAATAGGACGGCCATCTTCATCTATTTTGTTCTTACTAACTAACGGCCTAGTTTTATAATAAGCAGGAAAGAATTTATTCAGAGAAGGGTTAGTTTCTCCTGGTAACGGACCCATGAAAGCATGAGTTTTTCCAGAAAGTTCAAAAGGGATGATTACCTGAGAAGCGTAAATGGCGCGCACTTCCGCAGAATTTGGGTTTGGTACGCACTCTTGATCCCCCATCTGTGTAGATTGTTGAAGTTTCAGAGCTGGTTGAAGAACATTTGAGGAAGACGCCATGAGTAAGTTTGATTTTTTGGAATGGGTTTTGAATATAATCAGGAGTGTTCTTTTCTGTGGAGAAATAAGGAAATAAGAGGTGAAAGTTATGTGAAGGTTAAAGTTTCGGTATTTAAAGGTCTAACGGAAACCCTTTCAAATCTTTTGGGTAAAAACCAAGAGACACGCGGCAGGCGTTGATTTCATCCAACGGCGGTCGAATAGTTATTAGCTTTACTCCTAGTATATAGGAGTAATGATCAGAAAGTAAGACCAGAACGTGGGAATGTAAGTTATGAGTAGACATCTTTGAAAATGACAAGACGTTTTGGAAATAGGGTCATCAATGATTATGACGTCAGTCAATGATCTTGGAACTCTAAAAACGAAATCTTATTACAACAAGAAACGCCTATTTCTCTTGTTTTTCAAAACAGACATTTATTGGGGGCAATTTGTTAGCTGAAGATTTCGTTTTGCAAATATGATCCTTCGAAGGGTGAAGACTCGAGGGAGGATGGTTCCGGATGACCGTCTTTGAAGGTAATATGGCTCCTGATGGCCATGTTTCGAGGATGAAGAGTTTTTAAGTCATAACGGAGATAGTGAATGCTGAAGCTAGTAGGAGTGTATATCTTCAAGACTTAGACAAATTTTACGAAATATGTTAAGTACTGATGCTTAGTGTATTTCCGTGGTATTTTAATGTTAAGTTATATTGCCACGCGTCGAAGGAGGATTCAGGCGGGAGGATTTGAAATTTGAAGAAGTTTTCATAACTGTCCAGAGACAGATGGCTTTCCGAGGATTCTCATGAGAAACGGGGCATTAGATTAGCGTAGGACCGTTAAGGTCGAAACTAGTATAAATAAGGGTTCTAATGTTAGGATTCAGTGTGTTCATTTTGTACAAATCACTCACATAATACTCAAGTATCAAGTGTTAAAGAGAAAGAGTTCGCTGAGAAATGTACGTATGACACCACCATTTTAATACATGTGTATTTTCCCTTTATTTTCAAGTATCTTTCAATATTATTGCATTTCGTTTACTTCTTGCCATTTACGTTTTTTGTACTCATTATTTTCATGTCATTTATCTTTGAAGTATTTAACATTTCTGCACTTTAAGATTTTTGCACTTTTACAGTTTCATCTCATATTTTATCTTGACTTACCTTTCGCTGAAGTTATACTCACGTGTATAACGAAGTGATTGCTAATTTTGTTTGTTTCGTTCGAAGTAATTCTTATTGACAAGATGAATCATAGATATGGTTCGAATGACCATCAATAACAATCTTTTTGACTATGTCCTAGGATCAATCTAGTCGATCCTGCGAGTAACCAAATCATATTTATTATAGTTTGGAAGACTAGCGGTTGTTTACCGGAAATCACCGTAAACAGGGGCAGCGCCCCGTTCGAAAAATTCGTTTGAATAGTTGCACCCTAGCCCAACCGACATAACCGTTTTACCGAACTGGTGTGTCGTTTCCCAACCAACATAACTGTTTTTACCGAACAGGTGTGTCACTTCGGTTTCTATTGTTGATCTCCTATATAAGGAGTCATTTGGCCTCGGTTTCGGATACGAAAAACATACTTCCTCTACATTCCTGATCTGTTCTCTATTGTCAGAAACAGATTGCTCTTCGAGAATTATCCCTGCAAAGATTTCGTGAACCCAGACAAGAATAGGGTCGAAATACTTTGTTCAGAAAGTGAACGAACACGATTCTTCGAAGATATCCAGGATTATCATACCAGATTTCTAACCTATTTTAAATTTGGAAACAACTGTTTCAGTCACGTAGAATTTTGTGTTTTCTAATAACATCAAATTTGTATGTTTGGATATGGCATCTGGTTGTCGTCATAAATGAGTTTGTCGTGTAGGCTTGATTTCTCGAAGAAAATCTTTATGAAAATGGCTTACAAGACTTGTCATGTAATGAAGAAAACTCAAATTATTCTGGTGTGTCAAAGGCTTCATGTTGGTACTAGTAGCAATCCTGTGGGTTTAAATTTATGTAGCTAAAAACTTTATCTTATTTGTATTTTTTTTAGAAGCTTGTAATGCAACAAATGTTCAAAGGCTTTACCGAAAATTATTGGTCCTTAATGTCTCAAACAGTATTGTGATTGCTTCAAAATTAAAACTGTCGCGTGCATCCAGTTTTCCATGAATCAATTGTGACAGTTAGAACATACAAACTTAAATTAAATTCTGGTAAACTATTTGGAGTATTTTTGGATAGTCAAATTTATAGAATGATGCTATAGCTCAGAGTGGTATGGCCTGGCATAGCTCCTTATGGACATGGTGATGATCATCATCACTAATTGCATCCTTCAATTATCTTAGAAAAAATTATAGAAAGATTAGTACACTGTTTTATTTAACATACACTCTAGCATTTCTAAATCTTGAGGCCAATGTCTGGTTTTGATGTTAATTTCTAAAACTTTTTTTTCCAGTGGTAAACTTATCAATTTTTCCATTTATAAAAGAATACAAGTCCAATTTAAAAGTACATCTTAATAAAAGTTATTGATTGCACCCACTCACCTCCAACTGGGTCATTCCCATACATGATACACCTCTCATTAACCTCTCAATCACCAAATTCATCATCTTCACATAACAACTAACAACAACTTTCTCCTTCAAACATCAATTTTTCTACGAAGACATAAATAAGCCAACAAACGAAAACACATAGCCATAGCTAACATAATCCAAACTTCTTTCAAACCACCTCTCAAGTTCACAGTAGCAAATGTTGGTGAACTCTGCAAAGGTCTACACCCTCCTTTGCTTCCACAATCATACAACTCATCTCCTGAATATTGCACTTTTAGAAGAAGCCTAAAACCATAGTACATGAATGAAAGATACTTCAACCATTGCATGAACTTCGGTATATGCTGGACATAGTAGCCACCAGTAAGGAGAAACAACATCAGTATCAAAGAAGCAGCCATTCCTGCTCTTTTAATACTCATAACCGCTGCTCCAAACAATTCTCCAGCACCCTAGTAACAAAGTTATATATATAGAAGTTAAATTCAAACTTGTAGTTAAGCATTGAGATATGTATAACTTACTTGACTTGTTATAGCGATTAGTAGAACGACGAACAATGTGAGGAAGAAGCAAGCGACGGTTCTCTTAAATCCAGCCATGAAGTAGACAATGATCATGAAAAAAGTTGGATACAAAACATGTGCTACCATGTCACATAGAGTGCTGCATACATAGTATACGCTTAATCTATACATGTCGGCTTTTCTTTCTTTTATCAAGTAGTATTTTTCAAATGGAAACACATAGACTGCTCCGAAAATGCATGAAGATGTCCAGAATATACAGATGTAGAATGCTAAACCAACCTGCAATACCGATAGTTATTTGCTTAATTAGAATCTCAGAGTCTGTATGGACGGACTTATTTAAGTTTATCTACTGACATAAACACTTGTGAGACAGTTTCGGAAACTGTTTGTGATAACTTATGAAAATAACTTATAATTAATACGAAAAATAATTTGATTTTACATTGAGTTGGATGAAGATTTCGACCAAAGTACCTGATCTCTAAGTTGAGCTTCAGTGCTTGTTGAAGATTTCCACCAAAGTAGTCCCAACAAAAGAGCTACTCCGAGTGCTTGAACTAGTCTTAACTTGTCGAAATAGTCTTTGCATCTTGATCTAAATGTTCTCCTTGAAAGAATCGCGAATTGGTCGAACCAACTCAATGTCCACTCTTTCTTAACCTGAATTGCTACTTGAAGATGTTCTGGTGTGGTTACTCCTCTATGGTTCTGTTTTTCTTTTGGCTCTAGAAGAGTTTTGTACTTGTGTTGTAGATACTAATACAAGAAAGAAACAATTCATAAGATCGGAAACAAATAGAGTATGTAATGTAGATATAGATAAATTTGTACCATGTTTGGTACAATCATTTTAGCGGAATTTCAGATTACCATAATGATTGTACCAGACATGGTTCGAATTGTGTGTGTGAGAGGAAGGAATTCGTACATTAATAACAGCTTTTGAAGAGTCATGAGCAGATTCTTGATCATCAAAAATATCTGTTGGGACACTTATGCCATCCACTTGTCCGGTTGCCATGTCAAGCAAGAATTCTGCAGGATTCATTGCTATTTCAGGGCTGAACCTCAACGACGAAAAGTACTCCATTGTTTCTCTAGCGGTTCCATAGTAAATCGGATATCCTTCCGATATCAAAAGAAGTTTGTCAAACATGTGAAAGATTCTGCTCGATGGCTGATGTATTGTTGTGATTATAGTCCTTCCAGCCTATAGGTAAATCAAATGAAACTTTTTCACCATATGTTCTAAATTCAAGGTATACTACATAATGTAACATGATTAAACTTAATCATAGAAACCTTAGCAAGTCCTTGAAGTGTGACAAGGAGTTTGTTTGCTGATGTAGAATCAAGACCTGAAGTTGGTTCATCAAGCAACAACAATGAAGGATCAACAAGAATTTCATAGCCTATGCTTGTTCTTTTCCTTTCTCCTCCTGATATGCCTTTGAGAAACCCTCCACCTATTTTCGTGTGGCGACATCTATGGTTACGCAAGAGAATTGTTTAGGGTTTACGGTTTAGGATTTTGAAATAACTTTTAGTTAATTTTCTTATCTATATTTTAGAATGTCATAGATATAAAAACTTACCTTTCAAGGCCTAACTCCTTCACGGTTGTTTCCACTTTTGCATATTTTTGTTGTTTGTTCATATTGGTTGGTAACCTTAAGAATGCTGAAAAGACTAATGTTTCTTCAACGGTTAATTGCGGGAAAAGTATATCCTCTTGTGTCACAAAACCAATCCTATTAATAAAATAAAATCATTAGCACATGAATGTGTTACATAACTTAGATGATTCAAGATTTACTTTGCATTCACGCAGTCAGCATATCAGTGGTCGTTATATAGAGATTGGACAAAATTTGGACCATCCAATCTCGTTCCAACGACTAGTGATGTACTGACGCGTGAATGCGTGTTATTTTTGACCGTATGCAATTCAAATTCGTCTATATATGAAGCTAGGTAACCACTTAACCTTCTCTTGACGGCCGGAGTATATTTAACATCATTATAAGTTATTTTTCCTTTTACATTATCAAGCAATCTTCCTCCAATAACTCTCAAAAGTGTTGTTTTTCCACTGCCAGAAGGACCCATCAGAGCAAGAATTTCACCAGGGCCAATGCTTCCAGTAATGCCCTTCAAAATTCTCTTGTATTTATCTTGTTCAACAGTGTGCTGTGTAGATACCTTTGTTACCATTGCTTTCACAGGGTTATTAGAGCCTAATTGTGTGTTTTTCACCTTAAACTCTACATCCTCAAACTGCATGGTAATGAGAATATAAGTGTCACTAACTTGTTTCAATCACTACAAGGTTGAACCAGATGATAAACAAATACTACTCTGATCACTGTCATAAGCAAATATTATTTTTTCAAGTTTATTGAATAATTAATGTATCTGATCCATTTTTAAACCAGATACATAAGATATTCAATGAAACAGATTCAAATTGCACAGCGAACACCCTTAATATTTGCGAAAGAAAATGCACATTTGAAGCAATAGAATAAAGACATTCTATACTATAGTACCTTTAGAAATATGGGGAGGGGGCCATTTTGGTTAGAACTTGAATCTTCAACTTCTATATCAATCTCTGAGTATCTATTCCTAAGGTAAGCATCCCTAGACATAAACTCCTTGTTGTGACCAAAATCATTGTTCCTTGCTATGTTCATGGAACCATTTAATGGAGGTGGCATTGACATGTCCACAATCTCATCCTCTATCCCAATTTCCATGGTATCAGAAAAATAACAAGTTTGAAGCAAAATGTGGAATAAAGTATAAAGTTTAAATGTTTTGAGTTGAGTCAACTGCATCAAACCAACTAGCTTTTCATGTATATGTAGGAAGCAATTCGGTTGGTGTGCCACATACTTTTCATGGCAAGTTTATTGGTGTAGTCCTCACATGCCCTTTTAACCATTAACATATTTTCTTGGTGTAATTTCAACCATTATGATATGATTAAAAACATGTCAAGAAAATGAATAAAATTTTGTTTGGTATAAAGTGAATGTTTATAAAATTCATTTGTGTCGGTATTTTAGCATTTAGTTAGCTAGATGTCACTCATTGGCATGGTTTTTTTTTCATGTTATAGCAATAGTTATTTCACAAAAGAATGGGGGAGAAAAGAATGTGATTGCAATTAAATAGTTGAAGGAGGTGATAGGAAATTTTATGTTTTGTAGATTTCACCTAGAGGCAACGTGAGATAAAGTAATAAAATAAATGCTTAATTTAATTTAGTTAATAAATTTATATGGTTAAATTAATTTATTCGCTAGTTTTTATTTTTATTTTGTCCATCTTACCTACAAAATAACTATTTTTGTGAATAAATGATATATTTAGAAATAGTATGCTTATTATTGTTATAATAATAGATTTATAATAATTAAATAAATATCATGTTTTACAACAATTTATTAACTTTCTTATTATTTCTAAAAACTTCTAATTTATGTTTAAATGCTTTTATTAATCTTATTTAAATTCTTTTTATATAATTATATTATGTACTAAAATATCTAACCCATTTAAATCTTTTTTATATTAACCTAAATCAAATTCAATTTTATTTCAAGAAAAGGATTGTGGATATGTTTTTTAAATCAATTATGATTATGAACAGCGTCTACAACTACGTTACCTTTTTAATTCAGACAAGATTCAAAGAAGATTTTTAAAATATTTACATAATCCATAAAAAACAACTAACCAATTAATTACAAACTACAATTGGACTATGATTCTTCATAAGGAGATACGTAGGCATACGGCTTAAAAATCAAGGCGACTCCCAAAACTTAAAAATATCAATAAACCAACACTTTTGTTTTACAAATATTAAGATATAGGTGAATTTACATTTACCGTATCTTCAAATAATTGATTATCGACTATACGTCTCTATCGTTTAATCATTTGAATTAAAACTTATAATTAAACCTAAACTTAAAGGGGGCCCTTGAATACAAAGGAGATGAAGGGTGCCTAACACCTTTTCTCCATCTAATTGACTTACGAACTTAGAATCTCTAAATGATTCGGGTTATCCATTATCTTCCCTTTCCTTAGGATAAAAATTAATGGTGGCGACTCTCATATTTTAAGCCGGTTGCTACACAAACATCTCAAAATTATTTCAAAATCAATTCTACACCTTTAGAATTGCTTTTGCCTCTCTCAAAAACTAAATCAAATATACACGACATTTAACAATCTTGTCATCTATTACTAATATCGAAAACAAATTTGTTTTCAAAGCATCATATATTCCACATTCCACATGATCAAAGGTCCAATAAAACTTAGATCATTTACTCTATGTTGTTAAAAGCGGCTGGAGCAGACGATAAAGCGGTGTGGTGCGGAAAATCTGGCATCACCGCTTTCGGTTGTACCGATTCGGCACAACAAGGTGGAGCGCTCCAAAGCGGACGCAATTGTGCGTCGCGGAGTGGGTCGCGTGCGGCCCAAAGCTTCGCTTTTACTGTTGACGCAATTCTAACCGTAAAAAAAATCAATTGTTTTCTTTTAGCGGCTCAGGAACGAGTGAAGTGGGAAGAGAGAAGAAGAAGAAGAAGAAGAAGAAGAAGAAGAAGAAGAAGAAGAAGAAGAAGAAGAAGAGATGAAGTGGGGGCTCAGGAACGAGTGAAGTGGGAAGAAAGAAGAAGAAGAGATGAAGTGGGGAGAGGAAGAAAAAGAGATGACGTGGGGAGTCGGTGGGGAAAGAAAAGAATAGATGAAGTGGTCAGTCGGTGGGGAGATAGAAGAAGAAAAGATGAAGTGAGAAGAGGAAGAAGAAAAGATGACGTGGGGAGGAAAATATTTAATTACTAAGTAAGGTGAGAAGGGGTTGAAAAGTCAAAGAAATCTATATACCACCATATACATCACACCATAATAGTTAATCTTCTTATTGGTTTTTTTTATAAATACATAGTTAATCCTCTAAAAATAAAAAATAATATATAAATGCTATTAAAATATTTATTTTTTTAGTGTCCGCGTTGCTAAAAAAACGCCCGCATCAGTTCTCGCTTCTGCGTCGCTCCCATTTTGGGGTTGACTGCGTCGCGCCGCTATCCGAAATTAACAATATAGCCTTTACTAAATTGTGCATCATTTTCATGGAGTTATTTAAGCCATTATTCATGCATATGGAAACCCACAACCATGTGGTCAATGAATAATTGATGCATTTGCATTTCTATAATGGCAAAAATATTCACTTGAACGCTTATACAATCAAGAATTGTTTTATGTCTAACTCCATCTATCTTTTTTATTACAAGGAGGGTCGAAATCCAGGAGAGAAAACTACAACGAGATTAATCGGGGAACTGGATTTCCAAACAGATCATTATCTAACAGGCGATTAACGAAAGTAGGACAAGCTTCAAAAACACACATTGTTTCTAGATGCAAGATTTCATGCTTTGATAACACATATGTGCACACATGTTTGCTTCATGATAAATGTGGTGAAGAATAATTTACTTGTCTTGACAATTTAAAGCCTTGATTTTGAACATCAGGTTTCTGCCCATAATGCTACTGGGAGTATTAGATTGGATATTCTTAACCACTTGTTGAGAGTCAATCTCAGTAATTATATATTTGAATCCAAGCCTATTTGCCAGTTGAAGACCCTCAAACACGCCCCACAAACTCCGCAATATAAACACTGCACCAATCCAATAGATTTTGAGAAGCCTCCAAACCACTCCTCCTCATTACCTCTTATAATTCCTCCACAACCAAAAATGTCATTTTTGTCTCTTGCTCCATCTATATTCAACTTAACACATCCCATAGGCGAAGCTTCCCACTTGATTAAACTTAGATCACTGTTGCGAATAGGAAATATTTGACTAGCAGCCTTTGCATCTTCATAATCATGAACAAGCTTAACTCCGTCTATTTTTGTGAATCTCACTAACACTCTTTTAATCGAAAACACAAATCACCTTAATTACAATTTAGTTTTAACAAAATTATTATTTTTTAATTAATTTTAACAAACCTTACATCTAAACACATACAAATCAGTTAAAATTATCACAAAAAAGTACCAGCCAAAATAAAAATATTAGTATTGATTAAGAAAAACAAAACCTTAAATGACGTGGAGCAACTCAATTTTCGGGATACACCAGACAAATAAATAAATAAAAATTAAAGAATACAAAAAAAAAAATGCAAACAAAAAACATATAAAAAATTGAAGGAAAAAAAATACTAGACTCCAAAAAAACTCAAACGCACGCAGCATCAGCTTATACGACATCGTTTACATCACGAAGTTCATCGCAGCATCAGAGAGAGTCAATTCACTGCTTCGAAGTTCATAGCTTCATCCCCCATACGGCGTCGTTCCCGAGTTCACCTCTTCCAACTCGGTCGCGAATCCGCGTTTCTGATAATATATCATCTTCCACTAGGTACTGTCGGAACCTCACCATGATTAAACCTTGTTTCTTCTTCTTTTTAAATCCTAAGCTGTTTAGATGCTTACAAATTATGAAAAACTAGTAAGAAAAAAATTGAAATCTGTATTTGATGTTCAATTTGTAAATGTATTCTTTTCTGTTTTGAGATTCTGAAATTGTTGAACATTGATCAAGTTTTAGTATATTTTCAGTTGTTTTTATATGTTTATTATTGTAGCTAGTGATGTAAATCACTATATTATATTAGTTTGTTACAGATTGAAGTTGCATATTTATAAGTGAATTGTATGTAATGTACATTTTCTTGGTGCATCTGCATTATAAATTGAACACAATCATCTATGTCGGTGTCAGACACCGGACGCGCCGTTGTTCAGAGGTGTCGGTGCTAGAGAGTTTTGTGTAGTATACTATATGCGGTGCTTGTTGCTAATTTGGTGTGTCTGCTTGCTTTTTTTCTCATGTTCTGGATTTTTGCTTTAAAACAGAATATATTTGTTGCTTGTGGTTGTTCCTGTATCCGTTTGAAGAGGACTGATTGAAGTTGATAACATTCGTGGTTGAGAGGATTTCGGTGTCATCTTAGAGTGGAAAGGTTGTTGATGATAAGAATCCTAGTGCTGGAATCAAACAAAGATTTCACAACTGAAAAGGAAATTGATGAAGAGGTAGCTGATGATTGTTCTATAGTTTAATGCAAACTAAATGATTTCAAAATGGAGACTCAAACTCCCGGAACAGGAAGTATCAGAGATGACACCTGTATCGCTCAGGCCAGCATAGATAGATCCAACTCTGTGAATGGTGAATTAAACTGTGTACTAAATGAAAAGAAATTGGCTGTAGAAGAGGTTAATGCACGAATGGGGTCATTTGGAAATGAAGAAAATTCTGCTCCTATTGGTGATGGACATTTGCTAGTCTCAAAACAAAAGGTATCTTTCATGAAATCTCTCGTGATATTCTGTTCTTAAGTTGATACCTAGTCAAAAAACTATGCTTATATTCAGCTCTTTCCTTTTTACATTCAATATCTTCAAATATATAAAATGTGTAGAACAGAGAAAACTAGATGGATGTTTAAAAAGATTCTGATTTTGTCTTACAAATACTGCACGTGCAAACTTGAATTGAAACTGATAGATATCAAATTCAGGAGAAAGAACTCGTTGATGAAGTAACTGTAAGGACTTCAGAAGTGGAACATCTTGAACGAGAATTAGAACTGATGAAAGCAGCAGCTGAAATGGCATTTGATAACCAGCATTCTATTGACTTCTACCTTGACCAGTTGACTGAACAAGTACATGCTAAAAGAGATTACCTTTTGACTTTGGAATCAGAATGGTAGGTCAAAGTGTCTGAATCATTTACCACAAATTACTGTAATATAATATAGATGTTTATTATAGGTTTATGGATCAACATAGAATTATTCAGTGTTTAACTTTTCCCTTTCCAGTAAAGAAGAAATTTACATGCACGTTCAGACTTAAATGCGTGCATATATTTGTAAGACAAAACTGATATATCATGAGCACATGATTATTATCTTTCTTTTCCTATAAGAGAATGAACTTTGAAAATATTGTTATCTTTGCTGGATTTTAATGTGTCGCAGGGATGCTGTAAGAAAACCCTTGGAAGAGAGAAAGAGAACTCTTGAGGAGTCTCTATATTCAAATAGTCCAGATGCACAGGTAATGCTCCAAAAGTTGAGAGAAGTGCAGAAGGAAGAACAGTTCATTTCATCTGAAATTAAAAAGAGGTGCATTTTCAAATTCCATGTTTAATTCATTTCAATATTTTTTGCTGAATGTACATTATAAGCCTCTTCTTACAAGCCCTCGCTAGAGACATTCATTGAGTCACATGTTTTACAGTTTTGTTTAGGAATTGGCGATTATCTATACAGCTTTTCCTTTTAGCATCCTTCTTTATTTCTATCAAGTATTGCTTAAATGAAGATTGTTGCCTTATTTTTTTTCATGATTAATGGAAATGGAAACTTGTTAGAAGTTCTCTCTAATTTTTTACATTAAAGCTATTTTGTTGGTTTAGCAATAAATGAGTACCTAGAAAAACAGCTAGAGGGAGAGGAAGACCTAGAAAACCTATAAGAGAAGTTATTAAGAAAAATCTCGAAATTAACGATTTGGATAGAAGCATGGTCATGGATAGACAAAGCAACCGACCCCACTTAGAAGTCGATTGCACCAATGCAGCAGGCATCATTTCATGTCAATTTTGATTTATTAGGTAGTTCAAACACTAATTTTACCAAACACTTGAAATTCAGTTTGTTAGTTTATCCTCTATCAGCTTGCTTTGTCTTCCATCTGCTACTTCTTACCAAACCGAGGCTTTGGAGTCAAAATTTCAACTTATTTTATCTTGAGTGTTTAATAATTTCAGTAGATTGATGTCCTCAACTAATAAGATTTACAAGGTTGGTGCATATGCCATATTGACTTACATATCCTCTCTCTCTCTCTCTCTCACTAGGGAGGAGGAACATTCAAAACTTCTTGCAGATCTGGAAAAGCAGCAGAAAGTAGCATCTAGGAAATCCTATACTCACCGTATTGAGGAGATTACCAAAAATAGCCGCAAACAAGATGCTGATATTGAGAGAATTCTAAAAGAAACTAGGGACGTTCAATTGGAAAGTAATTCTATCCAGGAAAGTTTGCATCGGACATATATTGTTGCCGATGAACTTGTCTTTAGGTATGAAAGTTTTTCGTGTATTTGTAACATTAAATTAATGAAGAAACAATGTAGCACCTTGTGTTAGTAGATATCTTGCTTCTTTTTTTTCCATGGTTGATTTTATTTTCTCACTAAAAGTAAGCATTGTACAATTTGTTTTCCCAATTCTTACCTCTGCAGGGAAGCAAAGAAAGATCCAACAGGGCAGCAGGTTTATAAACTCCTGGTAAACATCCATAAAGGTTTCGAACAAATATCTGAGAAAATTCTGGCAACGGATAGAATTAGAAGAGAAGTATCGGACTATGAAATGAAACTGGCAGCCACACCTTCCACTTCAAGAAGCTTAGATGTGAGCAAGTTACAATCTGATCTTGATGGCGTGGTTATAAGGGACAATGAATACCCCAAATAGCCGGTACAGTTGAGTGAAGCTGTTTACACAACTAATTTGAACGTGGCATACACAGCTTCAGATGCTTAGATGCGAGCGATTTAAAAGCTGGTTTTTATGCCATTATGAGTGATAAGATACGAATATCTTGATCCACTGTTACAGGATAAGTAAAAGCTAGTCTTCAACTATTCTTTGGAAACAGATAAAAGAGCTTATTACCTACTCTGGCTGTTTTTGTCTTGAAAGTTATAGAAATAGAAATTAGAAAAACATTAAGAAATTTCATTTTTCCTATTGGTTTGATTGGTTGAGTTTCATGTTTGTTACTTGGATTTTGTCCATTATTGTTTTTCACTAGGCCTAATGTATCCAAAAGGCCTGTAATTAAGTTTTGTAATGTCAGCTTATAAAACAGTGAACTTGCAAAAGTCTAATGTGTTTCACTAGGCCTGTAAGATGCCTGTCATCAGCTTTTAAAGCAACTTTTGACATAGACTGGTTTTTTAAATGAAAATTCTGAATATCCACTATATTCGAACTATGAAATTACGTAGGGGTGTTCGCGTTGCGGTTTGGGCGGTTTTGACGAAAAAAATCATCCAAACCGCAAGAGAAAAAATAGTGCGGTTTGGTTTGGTTCGGTTGGCTTTTAAAAAAAATCCGAACCGAACCAAACCAAACTAATGCGGTTTGGTTCGGTTTGGTTTTTTACAAATATTTTATTGAGTCATACATACACATATAGATGACAACATAATTTTGTATTTAGACATTCATACACTATCAAATAACAACAAAACTCGTCATATTTTGACAACAATTTTCCATTTAATATGTAAAAATTAAATTAGACAAAAGTGGAATATTAAATATAAAATAATAGCATAAAATAATATAAAAGTTATTATAATGAAACAAAAAACAAAAGAATAAAAGAGACGAAAGATTAGTGAAGGTGAAAAAGAAGAAAAAAAAGTGTTGAGAGATTAGAGAAGAAGATGTGCGATAAAAACGAAACTAAAATACGGAACATTTACATAAAAATGAGAAAGTGAAAAAGAAAGAATATAAGAGAGTAGAGATTATAGAAGAGGAGGGAAGATGTATGTGGCAAAGAATGTGCGATAATGTTATTAGAGATTTGAGAAGATCGAGACTGAAATTATATGTGTAAGGATGAAAAAATTGTTCGCAATCATAAGGCTAATGTATAATAGGTTTAAGTTTGGGTTGGATGTGAGTTAAGTAAAATTTAGGTTGTAACATAATGCGGTTTGGTTCGGTTTGGTTCGGTTTACAAAATACAAACCGCAAACCGAACCGAACTGTGTGGTTTTGTTAAAAAATGACCCAAACTAATCCGAACCAAATGCGGTTTTTTGCGTTTTCGGTTTGATTTGGTTTGGTTTGCGGTTTTCTATTGGGTTGGTTTGGTTTTGATCACCCCTAAAATTACGTATAATATTTAGATAACAAAATACATGGGTTTACCAGCAGTTTTGTTGTTTATGAGTTGAAATAGATCTCTTATATATAATTAGGGGTGTAAGCGGATCAGAAAAAATCAATTAAACCGACAATCCAAACCAAACCAAACCGAAATAAAACCGATTGTTTATGGTTTGGTTTTAAAACCGAACCGAACCAATAAAAACCGATGTGGTTTGGTTCGGTTCTCGGTTTTAGTTTTTAGGAACCGCCAAACCGATGAATCGAACCAATAGAAATAATTATGCTCTAAATTCTTTATTCCACCCTTCATTAAGCTCAAATTTTGTACTTTTCCAACTACTCTCCATCTTTGTTTTAACTTTCTTCCTTTAAGCAATACACGCATTTAGAACTAAACTCTAAAACATATACAGTAAAAATCATAAGTCACAAAAACTTGCTTTCACTAAACTACTTCTCTGGTTGTCTATCTCAAATGTTGTTCTCACTATCGCCACTATGATATGTTATGGTATCCTTCTTCGAGTTCAAATTCTCTTCATTAATTTTCATATTTGTTTTTACCTTTCTGATTTCTTCTTCAACAAAACTCCTTCTAGTCTTGTTACACAATAGTTTTTTTGTGTATTTAAGGCGGAAACATGTTAATTAATGAGTGTTTTTCTGTGTTCTATTTGTTAAACTTTCAAATCTATTTCCAACATTCCGATGTCAAGATTCAACTTTTATAGTGAATTTATTTCATTATTCAATGAAAGTATGTCATTGTTTCATATATGAATTTAAGTACAACTTGTAAGTTGTTTGAAAAATTAGAGCATGAAATAAATGACATGAAATGTATTATTTTAAAAAATAATAGCATAAAATATACCGAAAAATACAATATTGGAAAATACATCGATGGATATAATGTTTGAAAAAAATATTAAAAACCGATTAACCGAACGAACCCAAACCGATTAGTTTGGTTCGGTTCTATTTTTGAAAAATTTTAAAAACCGAACCAAACCAATCCGATGTAGATATTATTGGTTCGAACCTTTTTTTTACCAAAAATCGGTCCAAACCAATCTGATTACACCCCTATATATAATAAAGATCCTATGTTCTGGAAATTTTCAATTTATCCTTCATTAACTTTCGGCCACATCACTAAATTGATGGTAATGTTGGTCCAATTTTTTAAAAGGTCAATTAACTCATATGTGCACTTCGGTTTTCATTCTCGGTTACAAATTCTCTCTCTCAATCTCCAAACATGGTTTCTCTTGGTTGTATTTCTATTCAACTCCTTACCCAATTGAATGTCCGATCAATTAAAATTCTTACCTTCAAATCACTGCAAACACACCTTCGATTTGATAATTACTACCGTCTCTTGTATTCTACATCATTTTCACCATCATCTCCTTCTCTAATCTTCTCTAATGCATGTGTAGATCTAGGTGCTTGCAAGTATAAGAATGAAGTAGTCCAAGATGTAAAATTTATAGATAGCAAAGATGCAAGTCAACCAGTAACTGCTTAGTTTTGATGATGACAATATTTGAAGTCAAGCAACTACTAAAGATAGCCCGAGCGAACAAAAATGCATAAGATGGTTTATCAAACTATCTTTTTGAATTAAGCTAAAGACATATGTTTAAAGTCAACAATATAGTTCATTGAATTTTAAGTGAAAACTTGAATTTTAAGGATCACTGATAGTTTAACCTTTCAAACTCTCAGATGATGGTATTCAACATGAAGACATATCAAGCTTCATCAAGAAGAACGATGGTATTCAATATGAAGACATATCAAGCTTCATCAAGAAGACTCAAGGTTGTTGTGATGCTAGTCAAAGATAAAGATGCCAAGATTTTAAATTTCATGGTTGTGAAAGAAATGAAGTGTGAAAGCTCGTTTGGTCGTGTATGTCTAAATGACTAGTGTATTGTAAAGACTCGAGGGCATTTCTGAAAATATTATGGCTAAATCTCACACACACACTAAAATTTTTTAAGAAGGCTCTCGTGTTTTAATAAAATCACCAAAAAAATGTTTTTGAGACATAGCCAATTGACTAGGGGAGTGTTCAATTAATTAAGGAATTTTTTTAATTGTCTAATCGATTAGATCATTGGCTTAATCAATTTGATTATGCTTAATTGAGTCTATAATCGATTTGGACGGTCTCTTAAAAATTGGTAACAACACTACATCAAAATCTTCCATTTTGAGCATCAAGAATCAATCATTTAGGGTGTCTAATCGATTAAGTGAGTTAATTCGCCCATGAAATATGTCTAAATTTATACCACACATTGGTCATAAATAAAGAGTTTCCTTATCACTTTTTCACATCTAGAAAACGTGAAAAACTTCAATTTTCATTTTTCTCATTTTAACTAGTGCTTTAAGAGTGTTCTCGAGTCTTCACTCGGTTCTTGAGTTTCTCCATTGAATAAAATATCTCTTATGGTTCATGAAGATCAGTCAATAAAAATCTCCACAATAGTTCTTGAGCTCATACGATTAAAAGCTTTATCGGTTCGAGATCAGTCTGATTAAAATCTCTCTTGATTTATGAGTTCAGCATGTGCAAAAACTTAGTAGATTCGAGATCACCCCGGTTAAAATCTCGGTTCGGTTTATGGTCAACCTGTGTAAAATCTTGATTCAGTTTAGAGGATAATCAACTCAAAACTCAAAAATCCTAATTGAAGCTAGGCCGACTATGAAAGCATATTAAGCATGCTTTTTGTTATACTAACTCCCATGTTTGTTAAATTATTGCTAACCATTTCGTTTCTTCAAACACCCATCTCTAATCATCCATTTCTAATTCATAACGAACTTCGATTTTAAAACTTGCATGTGCATAACTAAGAATTACTTTTCAAAATGTACAAATTTATCTACGAATCATCACTTGGAATCGAGGAGATCTCAAAATTGGTTTGATAAAGATAATTCATTTTAATAAACTCCTAAACAGGGGAACCACATCTAGGAGGTTCTCCTAATCATTAGCAAATTCCAATGATCATAGGGGCATATCACATGAAGATCCTACTGACTTGGAGCGACCATTCTAAGACTTGTCAACCTGGGCATTCATTTCTAGTCAATCAGAGGCATATCCTTCAAAATTCAAATATTGGGGCAGTTCATATCTTAATGGTGGACCCAAGTTCCATTTTGAAGCAACTTCAAGTACAAATTTTCAAGATTCTTAGGGCAATCCATATGGAATTAATATCACGCCATGGTTAGCCCTCCATATCCTGGAGATCGAGGGCATACCCTTCGACTATCAAATGTTGAAGCGGTGCGTATCAAATTCGTATAGTAAGACTCAAGTTCCATCTAAGAATACTTCCTCCAGATCCCGAAGATAGGGGGCATTTCAAATCAACTTCATCTTACGGCGTGTAGGATCCAAGTCTTTTTCAAAGCGACTTCAAGTACAAAGACTCGAAGACTTGGGGCAATCCGTATCAAATTAATATCGCACAATGGTTAGCCCTTCATATCCTGGAGATTGAGGGCAGACCTTTCAACTATCAAATGTTGGGGCAGTGCATATCAAATTCGTATGATAAGTAATTCTAAGTCAAAGGCGTGGAGTGTTTCAAAAATCAAAATAATGGGCTAGACATCTCAAGTGCATACATCAATAAAACTACGTCTAAGCTCATATCAGGACAAATCTCTACAAATACCAAATAAATTGGGGCAAGACGCACCACAAAGGGAAAAATTATCCTCATATCTTCACAATCCTCAATGAATCTCTCTCCTATGCCTGCGATTTTTAATTTCAAAACGAGTTTCAAGAAATCATGATAGCATAACACCCTACCATCATATAACAAACAACCTTGTTACATTAGCAATCTCTCTACGCCTTAGTTATCCATGACCCATCATTGGGGCATCATTAAAACATACTTAAGTCATGCATTCATCAAAGCACTTCGCCCTTGCATCGAGTCATACATATCATTTCATTCATCTGACATAGCATAAATCTAACTTCGTAAAGCCCAAAATTTTCATCGGCACTTCAATATCCATGCCCAAGTCACGCATTACATACATTGGTTAAAACATTACATACATCAAAATTTCTAGACAATTCGATATCAAAAGAACAAAGGGTATTAGGGGATTGGTTAAGGACCCAATGGTCTAGAAGGAGATTGAAATTTGAAATTACAATCATAAACATTTTGCGCATGTACATAAGCATTATCAATATACACAAGCACTTATCAATTGACATAAGCATAATCATTAAGCACATATCAAGGCACATTCATTGGTTAAATCTAAAATCATATTCATTGGTTGAACCGTTAGACAATATATCCACGC
Source organism: Vicia villosa (assembly GCF_029867415.1). NCBI lineage: Eukaryota > Viridiplantae > Streptophyta > Magnoliopsida > Fabales > Fabaceae > Vicia > Vicia villosa. The sequence continues at coordinate 113,668,355 of NC_081182.1, read as the reverse complement.
CTCGCAACTAAATTTACTCATCATCAGTTCACAGGGTACTTTTTTCAGAGCCTTTGGATACAATTTCAATTAGTAGATTCAAAATATTCCGATGACCAAACTTCATACTCCTGTTATACAACGAATCCACGATATAACTTTGTACATGAGGCATGAACAACACCAAGTTATTTATTCGTAAATCTATCCCCGTGGGTAGCGATAGATTCGAATTCCGTATTGTTTATCCTCTGAAGTAGTGATGAACATACAACATCTGCGACATAACTTTGTACACAAGGCCATGTGCAGCACTAAGTTATGTTTTCATCAATCTATCCCCGATGGTAGCGATATATTTGAAACCTGCATGATTTATCCGATAGATTGTGATAAATCTGCAATATTTGCGATATAATCCATTATGTTAGTCTTAAACAACATAAATGAAATATCAAAAAGCATGGTACGAGAATCTGCGAACGCTTGCTCTGTCAGTCTATAGGCTTTAGCAAGTTAATTCTTCATGCTTCCCCAACTCTATTGGACGGGTCACAAAACAGAGTTCGGACCCGCATTTCTTACCCGCTAGGCCGTGGTAAGAATGCATAAATAAGGATCTACGAAAGCTTGCTCTGTCAATCTATAGGTTTTAGCAACTTAATCCTTAATGCATAAATAGGGAATCTGCGAACGCTTGATATGACAATCTCTAGGTTTTAGCAAGTTAATTCTCTATGCTCTTCCCCAACTCTAATGGACGGATCCCAAAACAGAGTTCGGACCCACATTTCTTACCTGCTAGGTCGTGGTAAGAATGCATAAATAAGGATCTACGAAAGGTTGCTCTATCAATCTTTAGGTTTTAGCAAGTTAATCCTTAATGCATAAATAGGGAATCTGCGAACGCTTGCTATGTCAATCTCTAGGTTTTAGCAAGTTAATTCTCTATGCTCTTCTCCAACTCTATTAGACGGATCCCAAAACAGAGTTCGGACCCGCATTTCTTACCCGCTAGGTCGTGGTAAGAATGCATAAATAAGGATCTACGAAAGCTTGCTCTGTCAATCTCTAGGTTTTAGCAAGTTAATCCTTAATGCATAAATAGGGAATTTGCGAACTCTTGCTATGTCAATCTCTAGGTTTTAGCAAGTTAATTCTCTATGCTCTTCTCCAACCCTATTGGACGGATCCTAAAATAGAGTTTGGACCCGCATTCCTTACCCGCTAGGTCGTGGTAAGAATGCATAAATAAGGATCTACGAAAGCTTGCTTCGTCAATCTCTAGGTTTTAGTAAGTTAATCCTTAATGCATAAATGAGAATCTGCGAACGCTTGCTGTGTCAATCTCTAGGTTTTAGCAAGTTAATTCTCTATGCTTTTCTCTAACTCTATTGGATTAATCCTAAGATAGAGTTCGGGCCCGCATTCCTTACCCGCTAGGTTGTGGTAAGAATGCATAAAAGAGAATCTGCGAATGCTTGCTATATGAATCCATAGATATTAGCAAGTTAATTCTCCATGCTCTTCTCCGACTGAATCCCAGAATAGAGTTTGGACTCGTATCACTTATCCCTTAAGGTCGCGGTAAGAATGTAGAATCTTCGTTAAGCATTCTCGGCTTTATTGGAAATATAGAGTCGACATTCGTATTCCTTACCAGGAAGCAAAATATGTGACAAGTGTATCTCGTAGCTATAAATATCTATCTTAAAGCAAAAACGGATATGTCAATTCACAAATCTCGGTATGGCTAAGTTAATTGTTTCATCTATGCCTTTTCTTCGGTCAAATTTTGGGATCTTCCATTATTTAATCACCCTCCGATCTGAACGTACGAGAACTGACACTCTCGCACCCTTCAATCGAAGAGTAATTAAATAGGGGCAGCTGTCATACCTCAAATTTAACCCCTAAGACTTGTCCCTTCTTATTTATTTTTATTGGCACATCATTTAAAATACGTATGAATTAAAATATATATGTATATAAGTGTGATCAAGATTATAAAATAGGTGTGTACTTCAATTAAATCTCTTAGACTTAACATCCATAAGATGTGATGTCATTAGGTTTTATTAATTAAATGGGGTATACATTAAATAAAAATGTGTATTTAATTGAGCTTATTATTCATAAAATATGAGACCCCATTTCAAAATTCAAAGTTATTTTTAAACTTGGATTTTATAAATTTTCTTGGTTTATTTACAATATTTTATGGATTTTTGTAATTATTTGTTTAAAAATATAATACTTTACTTATAAATTATTTATATATTTTTTAAGTAACAAATATTTACTCGTCTTTCATATGCTTTCAATTGGGTTTTTATTTCAAATAAATAACATAACACAATTTGTAAGCAATAAGGCTTGCAAGTAAGAAGTCATGGATTCAAACTAACAACGGCCGACAACCCCTTTCCCTTTTATCAAACTCAAATCTCTCAACTCAAACTAAAAAATAAACTGTTGGTCGATGATTAATCTATGAGGCCTCCCTTTTTTAAAATATTTTTTTTAAAACTTTTGGCCGATGATTGGTATGAGGCCCTTTTCGCTTTCAAAAACTTTTTTGGCCAATGACGATATTTGGGGCCTTTTTGTTTTAAAATCATTATTTTGGCCAATGATTTAACGTGAGCCCCCTTTAAAAATTGTTTTTTTTGGCCAATGATGATACATGAGGCCTTCTCTTTTTCCTCTATTTTATTGTTGCTACATTTTGGTTTAAATGCCTTTTGGCCTTTGGTCATTGTTGTCTCGATCTACAATGACCTTATTAGATTGTTTTTTTTTTTAATTTTAATTTTTAATATTATAATTTTTCTCGTAATATATAATGACAACTTTTTTTTTTTTTATAAAAAACCTAAAGACTAAATGGGCCCCCTTGAATACAAGGGAGGCAAAGGATGCCTAACACATTCCCTTTGCCTAAATTACCTACTTACCCAAATCTCTTATTTTTGTAAGGGTTTCTCACTTGCCCATAAAATAAATAATGGGTGGCGACTCATTTAAACGTAAATTTTAAGGAAGTTTGCTACACTCTGCATTACCTCTCTGAGGCCGTACCCCCATGCACACCCTTAATAGCTCTTGGTATGCTCATTACTCGTCCATTTAGACCTTCTTCTAGAAAAAACTTATTTTCTTAGGGTATATCCTGAAGTAAACATTCCTTCCAAAATTCTATCTCAAAGTGTTATGCTAACCCAATTTGAGGCGTGTAAGCACTAATAACATTAAATGTGTCTTGTTACACTACAAATTTCAAGGTTATGATTTGATCTCTTACTCTTTTCACATCCAAAACATCCTTCATCTACTGCTTGTCCACAATAATTTTTATCCCATTTCTGAATTTAATTTTTTTGGTGTACCAAAGTTTAAATTTCAAATTGTCTAATTCTTTCGCCTTTTCACCTGTCCACTTAGTTTCATGTAGGCACATGAAATTGATTTTCCCCTAATCATATGGTCAATTATTTCTAGAGATTTTCTAGTAAGTTTGCATAAATACTATGATCCAAATCAAATCCTATTCGCATGAACTAATTTCTTTACCCACACACTTTCACAAAAATGTGGGAACCCTTGCTTATTTTTCACTACATCTAGATGCCGATACAACGATCCTTACTCTTTTGATACTATACTCGAGCCATATATCACGTTGCTTATGGGCAATGATTTACTATTCACATTATTTTTTAGTTGATCCATGTCATTGAAATTTGACATAGTTTTACGTATCAATAATATATAATGCAAATCGATTTTGCAAACAATCAGAAATGTGTGTGGCTTCGGTAAGGCCCAACACGAAATGAGCCCATTTAACTTCCTTATACCTCTGAACGACGTCGTTCAAAAGCGTTAACTGTAAACCCTAAACCCTAGCGATTTTACTGAAGAAATAACAAAACACGAAACACACACAAATCCTTCACACTCTTCCAATCTCCAATGGCGCCAGCAACTCGGAACAAACCTTCAAAGTCACCCAAACTTCAAAAAGCTCCTAAAAAAGTACAAATTATTCCCGTCAAAGCCGATTCCTCCTCCGAATCCGAAGAAGAAGCACCGCCACAGCACCTCGAGCTCGACGACGGCGGCAACGACTCTGGTTCCGATTCAGACTTATCTTCCGACGGAGATGATCAGTTAGCCGATGATTTCCTACAAGGAAGCGACGACGAAGGCGACGACGAGGACGAAGGTGTGTATTGTTGTATTGTAAATGCTTTCATGATATTCGAGCTTGGAAATTGTAATGGTGTTATGTTGCTTATGTTTGTTTCTCTTTTGCAGAGAAAGCCTCAGGTTCGGAGTCTGGTTCGGAGTTGGATTCTGATTCGGATGACGATGATGGCGATATTGAGAAGAAGTCTAAAGCTATTGATGAAGCAAGGGAGAGAGAGAAAGAGGATGCTGAAGCTGAAATGCAGACTAATATCCAAGAAGAGTCTGATGAGTTTAGATTACCAACTAAAGAGGTTTCTTATTTGAATTTGAATTTATCTAATGATTATCATTTTGTTATGGGTTTACTTAAATTATTAGACAACAGAAACTTTAATCCATAGTTTAGATTAAGTTTTCAATCCAATACGTAATTTATTTATTATAATTTTTAATGAAACTAAGTTGAAGTTGAAGTCAATTCTTATTCAAAGTTACTAAGCATGCTGAAATCAAATTTGGATTGAAAAAAATCACTTTTGACGTTGTTCATTTATATATTCCTAAACATATCTTAATTCTCCAACGCTTGAATTTCTATGTTTGATGTTAGAAAGTATGGTAAAAATGGTCATGTTTTAATTGATAGGAACTTGAGGAAGAGGCTTTGCGGCCACCAGATCTTTCCAATCTTCAAAGGAGGATTAAAGAGAGTAAGTTAACTTTTTTTGCTAAATGACTTTTATTGATCTTGGTAACAATTTTTGAAATTTTGTAAATATTTAAATGTTTTTGCTGTTCCAGTTGTTCGTGTTCTTTCCAATTTTAAGGCCTTGAGGCAAGATGAGTCGACGAGGAAGGAGTATATTCAACAGCTTAAGAATGATATACGTTCGTATTATGGCTACAATGAGTTTCTAATTGGTGCTTTAGTGGAGGTTGGAATAATTATATTATTACTACCACTGTTTTGAACTTTGATTTCATTGAGTTCTCCATTCTGTTTTTACCATTTAACTCTAGTTTTTGGTCTGGAAAATGGAGTTATGTTTTGAAGTTTGATGATTTTTAATTAGGGCTTCATTGAAACTAATTTTTTTGTCTCAGATGTTTCCGGTTGTTGAACTGATGGAATTGATTGAAGCTTTTGAGAAGCCTCGCCCTATATGTCTGAGGACAAACACTTTAAAGGTTTCATGTCTATTTGTCACCTTGAGTTGATTTTTTAATATGATCTTATCCATGTTCACGATTGAGCTTATATATGTCTTCTGTATATAATCAGACACGCAGACGGGATTTGGCAGATGTCTTGATTAACAGAGGAGTAAATCTGGATCCCCTGAGCAAATGGTCAAAAGTAAGTTTTTAAATGTTTTCAATAGCTTTCCTTTGTCCTTTTTATGGTACATGAGTCCAAGTAGCAGTTTCTGAGACCATATAATTTGTTTCTATTTGCAGGTTGGACTTGTAGTGTATGATTCTCAAGTACCAATTGGTGCCACCCCAGAGTACATGGCTGGTTTTTACATGGTAAGTAGTTTTCTGCTGTAGTATTTCTTCCTTGCATTTCATTTAGGATTACACATTACACTCAGTTCTGTTTTTTTTTTTAAAACTTTTTGCAGCTTCAAAGTGCTAGTTCTTTTCTGCCCGTGATGGCCTTGGCTCCTCAAGAAAAGGAGCGAATTGTTGATATGGCGTAAGTGATATTCTTTGCATGCGGAATATGGGTTTGAGTTTTGCGTGTAAATGTATCAGTTATTTTTCTGGGATAGGAGCCAACCATATAAGTTTTCCATGGTGTTTTGAACTACCAGACGGATCCTTCCACTACCCCATTTCCCACCACACACAAACACACACACGTTCACAGGGGCGTGGATTGAGAAACTCCTGTTTTTAATGTATATTTGGTGTTCTCCTGTTTTTATTGGCTGCAATATTAACCTTTAAAAAAAGTGAAATTCCTAATTTTTTTTACATCAAACCCAAATTCTTGGCAACCAAATTAAATAAATAATAATAACCGACATTCAAAATCAAAATGGATAATCTAGTTTCTTTTCAATTTTAACCTTTTGCCAAGCCCTACTAGGATGCCCTTATAGCTAGTTCTGTTTTTTCCAACAAGAACACTTTGTTCATGAATTTGTCAAAATAAACATGGAGATTTAGAAGATGTTGTGTTTTTTAATATTTTATTTTTAATACCAGTTCTTCTTTAACATGCTTTTTTTCTTGCAAAGTTTTTATTTTTTGATCAGTAAAGACATTTTATGGGTGTTGCAGGGCTGCTCCTGGTGGTAAAACAACTTACATTGCTGCTCTAATGAAAAACTCTGGTATATATTATATTCTAGGTTTCCTGTACATTAGAGCATAACAAATTATTAAGTTCTTGTTACAGCAGTAAAGCATGGATTGTGTATGTATGTAACCAATATTGTATGTTACCATTATTGTAGGATGGAGTATACAATTTTTTCTCATGTTTGCTGGAACTATTCTTTACAGTTTTTCAATATAAAATTTGGTTTTTGTCTAGTGTCCTCCGAGAGAATGTTACATGCTGTATGCAGTGCAGCTGAATTGTGTTTAACAAGAAATGATCTACTATTGCCAGCTCTTTTGCAACAGTAGCCAAAAGCTTTTTTTTATGAATGATATGCCATTTTTTAATTTGAATAAATATTTTTGTAATGTAACTTTACTTTAGTATCAGTTTGAAGTTATAACCAGTGAGGTGCTTTCTCTGCATAGTAGGTTGTGTCCTGCAATAGCCATACTCATTTCTGCATAAGTAGACTGTACACTTTCAGCATCACCTTGGGTCATTCCTATTGAGTTCTGATACACCTTGGGTCATTCCTATTGAGTTCTGATAATAACAAAAAAATAAAGAAATTTTAAATCCTTGAATTTTAAATGTGTTAATTTTATTACTAGTTTGTTGGATCCAAGAATTTATGTTTTAACTAATTGCTTATCATTTGTTAGATCTCAACTTTTTTACATTGTATGTAATTTTATGATTCGAGTAATCAATATATATATAATTATTGGTGGCAGGAATAATTTTTGCAAATGAAATAAAGGTGCCACGACTGAAATCTCTGACTGCAAATTTGCATCGGATGGGTGTATCAAATACCGTAGTCTGCAACTATGACGGGAAGGAGGTTAGCATCTCTGAGTTTTTGCTAATTTAATTTTTACTAGTTTGCTCCGTGAAATCTTTAATGCTTTTACTGCTGTAGATTATATATATTGCCTCTATGTTTGATATTTCATTTGACCATCTATTTACCTCCGTTGACGGTATACCTGTATGACCAATGATTTGATGCTCTGTTAACACATTTTTGCTCAATAGAAAAACAATATTCTTCCTCCTTGTTTATAATAAGTGAAACATAGACAATATAATGTACTTTAAGCATTGATATATTTTTTGTTACAAGAATTAATGCTGCTGTAAGATACCGGGGCTTCATCTAGACAGTAAACCATTATGTTCACTAGAATGTTAATAGTGCTCCTTTGGACATTACACACAATGTTGGTGTTCATAGTAGGCCCTGAACCTGTAATTGTACATGCTTACTTTTTTCATTTATGCCTGTTATTTTTCAGCTTCCAAAGGTTATGGGTCTCAATTCTGTTGATAGGGTATTATTGGATGCCCCTTGCAGTGGAACTGGGGTAAGAAATTGTGAATAAATAGATCAAGATTTTTTGAAGTTTTTTTGTATCTGGTTTTGTCTTTAAGAACCAAGAAAGGCACTAAAATGATTTTTGTCTGCAGGTTATATCCAAAGATGAGTCAGTTAAGACATCTAAAAACTATGAAGATATTAAGAAATGTGCCCATCTACAGAAGGTAAATTAATATTTGTTTAAAGTTTTGTTTGGGAAAAATAAGGAAATGTAGGAAGGACTTAGAGGAATAAAGTATATAAATGTGATATATACTTTTGTTTCTTCTGCTGCTCTTATCTTCCCTCCACCGAAGCATGACTTGCATGTACTTAAGACTAAATTGCTGTTTTCATTTTCAACTTTATGTTTTTTTTGACTGGTTTACTCTTCTTTATATTTGACCTTGTATTCATGTTGAGAGTTAAATGGTGTCAAAGTGTGGAAGTTGAGATAGTTGATCCTTTAATGCTTTTGAAAATTGTATTTGTATGAAATAGATCTAACATACTGAAATATTTGATCCTCATACTGCGCCATTAAATAATGGCAGAATTATGTCCGGCTTTTCTTTTTCACTCTGATATCATATTAGTGTTGCCATTTGTTACAAAAAAAATGAGGGACAAATATCCCAAACCTAAATAACTTAATATTTCATTTTTGTAAATTATTCTCCATCAAATGGCTGTAGGGAAATTGTACAAAAAATCTTGCATATTCTGTGTCATCCAGTGATATTTACTAATATTTACTAATCACCTTGTTCTTTTACAGGAGCTCATTCTTGCTGCAATTGACATGGTAGATGCTAATTCAAAATCTGGGGGATACATTGTATATTCTACATGCTCAATCATGGTTACCGAGGTTTGTTTTTCAGTTGCAACTTGCATCCACTGAATTTATTTGCTTGCTTTTTGTGTCCTATGTTTCTAAATTTTTCTCTTAAATATTATTCAGAATGAAGCAGTTATTGATTACGCCCTCAAAAGGAGGGATGTTAAGCTGGTTCCTTGCGGACTTGACTTTGGGCGTCCAGGGTAATGATTGGATCCCATTTTCCCCTTCATCATTATTTTGATTTTTAGGAATTGTCTGTATTGTGACATTTGTTCTCTTTCAGGTTCACCAAATTTAGGGAACTGCGTTTTCACCCTACATTAGATAAGACGAGACGTTTTTATCCCCATGTACACAATATGGATGGATTTTTTGTTGCCAAGGTTCCTCGTTTTTATTTAATTTTTGCTTTGTTTGTTCATATTCACTCAATTATTTTTGGTTCCCAATCACAAAATTTTGCTTTGTTTTTTAATACTTTTTAATTTTATTTGATGACTTGCAGTTGAAAAAAATGAGCAACTCAAAACTTGGTCCAAAATCATCCGAAACATCTGAAAATGTCGAAGAAGAAACAGAGCTTGTGAACGTCGAAGAAGAAGATAAACCAAACGATGACATAAAAGAAAATGGCAAACAATCTTCGGAATCTGAATCCAAAAAGGGGAAGAGTGAGAAATTCCCTTCCAAACCAAGTAGTAATGGTGTAAACACTAATGTCAAAGAATCTTCTGAACGTGAACTCAAGAAAAGGGTGAAAATGAAATTTCCATCAAAAGAGGAGATTTCAAAATCCAGGTAAAGTTTTATTCATATTTGATATTCATAAATGAATGTATTCAATAAAACTCAGCAGTTTATGGAAATAACCCTTTAAAAATCTATTTATTTTGTGATTCCTGCAGAGAGGAGAGGAGACTTGCTTTAATAGAAAACAAGAGAAAAGGTGTTAAGCTGCCAGAAAACAAGGGAACAGGAGAAAACAGGAGATGGGTTAAGAAGCCAACAAAAAGAAGCAGGTAAAATGTTTTATTCATATTTGATATTCAGAAATGGATGTCTTCGAATTCAATAAAAACTCGGCCGTTTATGGACATAACCCTTTCTTTAAAAATCTATTTATTTTGTGATTCCGGCAGAGAGGAGAAGAAGAGACCTGCTTTAATAGAAAACGAGAGAAAAGGTGTTAAGCAGCCAGAAAACAAGAGAACAGGAGTTAAGAAACAAAGAAGAGAATGATGACAGTGGCAATACAGCAAGTAGTGATTACCAACTGTCACAAAAATGTCCCCTGGAGTCAGTGGCATGACCTGATCGAAGGTCCCAGTTTTGTTTCTTTATGCTATTTAGCGGAGGCATGTATTAACATCTATGTGCTAAGCTGTAAAATCTGAACGGAAAGAATTATTTTTTTAGACGTGAATTAATTTAAATTAGTTATCTATTGACTGTCTTCTTTGTCTCTATTGCCCTACTTATTTGTTTTCCTTTGTAAAGAATTGCACTTGCTTTACGTGATATTATAAAATTTATGATTGATCATATTACATGAATTTACATTGACTACTGAATTTGAAAACCATGATATGAGTATTTAATTTTGCAAACATGTAGTTAGCCACAAGTCCTGATATGGATTATTGTTCTATACAATCTCTGAAATATCTTACATCTGTTCTTTAATTTGTTAGTCTAGTTACTATTGAATCAACCTCAGTATTGCCACCAGGTGTGCTTTTAATTTGGAGCTGTGAAGATTCTAGAAGATACGTGTGAACGATTGATTACCAAAGCCTTTTTGATTATATTGTCGTAACTGTTTGTTAGCTAAGTTATGTTTGTTGTATTTTAGTTGGTGTTGAGGAGACTATATGATATAAAATATCTTTTATCATACAATTATTACACAACCATTCTGCTCTAGTAATCACCACTCTGAAATTGCTCAAACAAACCTGTATCCAAAGCTTAGGTTATGATCCAAGGGAAGAAAGCAAGTAAAAATTCATTCTATGGCCAAGAAAATTAGAGTGAATTAAGCTTGGAAACAATAGCTTTTGATCAAATTTGCCAATCTTAGATGTAGTAAAAAATTGGGATGCATAGAGTAATTAAATGCGACTAATATTTGACATTCAAGATGGGAACAATTTTGATGATGGTTTTGGACCATTGGCCGCGAATTTAACATACACCAGTGAGTTAATGCGAATGTGCTCAAGAAAATTGGAGGAGAATGCGAATGTGCTCAAGAAAATTGGAGGAGAAATGATACCAATGTGATTTTACGAACCAGAATAACAAACAGATCTAAGCAAACCTAAAGAAGAAAAACGTAAAACAATTTAAAACTTGACTTTTCTTAAATTCAGCAGTCACCAATTACAACTATAAATACTAGGATTTGTTGAACCATAAGTAAGACTTGGGCCCAAATTACAAAACAAGGAATAAGAATGACAGAAATAAGGCCCACTAAATGTAATAGTCTTTAAGTCAACTTGGGCTTTTCTTTTCTCTAACAGCCCGTTTAATTGTGCTGGTAACATTACTTCCGGGCCCACCAAGAACCTTGTCCTCAAGGTTCAAATCTGAGATTGCATCTGGATAAGTAAAGCGTGACGTGGCATGTTGTGAGTGGTGGAGAGGGTGGCGTGGAGAATTTGGAAGATAAGGAGTATCTTGGGAAATCACTAAGTCAGTGGCATTAACTTGATCACGTGAAGGGACAGATGTAAACTCGGTTTTTTTTTTGCGAACTGACTCCTTGCTCTTTTTTTTTTTGATTTTTTTTAATTTTGCAAGAGTCGCCACCGACTTTTATTTTATCCAAAAAAAGGAAAGGCATAAAAGAACAGGAAAGACATTTTGACAGATTTTGGGTTCGGGGGTTGGTTATACAAAGGGAAGGTTTTAAGCACCCTTTGTATCCATGGTTATCCATGGGCTCTTAATTGCTTAGCTCACTTTTTAAATGCTTTATTGATTTGAAAATAGAAGAAGTGAAGATGGACAATATGTCACATAGGTCTCTGAAGAGTTTCACCGGGAATAATGCCCTTCAAATACCAGATGAAAGTTTTGAAAATAGATGAGAAGTTTTGAAAATACGCTGTTTCAAAATGAAAGTGTTTGAGCAAGCAATTAGGAGTTATCTACTCTCAATTTATAAGACCTTTCCTATGCATTTAACACTTTTCTTAAATGATGGTATAATTAAAAAAAAAGTAATAAGAGGGAAAACCATAGAGGTGCAAGTGTGCAAAGTGTTTTTTTTTTAAAAGTTTTATCTTGATTATTAATGTTTTAGCTCAAAGGTAAAAATATGGTCCAAGTGGACAAAAGGAAGATGACGGAAACATAAACAATGCGTCCAAATGGACAAAGAAAAAATAGCAGAAGCATAAACAATGCGTCCAAATGGACAAAGAAAAAATAGCAGAAGCATAAATAATATGTCCAAATGGACAAAGAGAAAATAGCGGAAACATAAATAATATGTCCAAATGGACAAAGAAAAAATAGCGGAAACATAAATAATATGTCCAAATGGACAAAGTAAAAATAGCAGAAATATAAATAATATGTCCAAATGGACAAAGAAAAAATAGCAGAAATATAAATAATATGTCCAAATGGACAAAGAAAAAATAGCAGAAATATAAATAATATGTCCAAATGGACAAAGAAAAAATAGCAGAAATATAAATAATATGTCCATATGGACAAAAAAAAATAGCAGAAATATAAATAATATGTCCAAATGGACAAAGAAAAAATAGCAGAAATATAAATAATATGTCCAAATGGACAAAGAAAAAATAGCAGAAATATAAATAATATGTCCAAATGGACAAAGAGAAAATAACATAAACATAAATATGATGAATGATAAAATAAAGTATAAAGCAAGAAATATAAAGAACAATATAATAAAATGCGAAATTTAAAGTTAATTGTTAGTATGTTAGCACGAGAATCATCTTGAAGCTAGTCAAGTATATCCACGATGTTAGTGAAGATCGATGGTGAGTGAATGATGATCTCGGATTTAAAGTTAATGAAAATTTATCAGAAGCTTGATAGAATCATAGCGACTACACGATAAATTTCCAAAAGTCTTAAATCAACTGCATACAATCTCTGCCATATTTGATCTTTTATTCCAATTCGGAACAAAGAAAAAGATAAGAAATAATATCAAATAATATACAAAACTAAATATAAAACAAATTAAACTTAATTCATTCTTTTTGTGATTTTTTTGGAATTGATTTTAAGTTAATTAACAAGCTAATTAAACAAATAATTATACAAATAATTAAACTTAACAAGAAAAATATTATTTTATATGTCAAAAATTAGATTATAAAAAATATAAACCTAAATCTAAAAGGAAAATATTTTTGGAGTTTTTTGATTGGTTGAAAATAATTAAAAAAAGCAATATTTACATAATTACTAATTAATTAAGAAAAATAAATTAATTATGAAAAGAAATAAAATATTTTTATGTTAAAAATTAAATAAACATTTTATCAACTTAAAACTAAAATTAAAACATTTTTTTTTGAGAAATTGAAAATATGCATAAATATGGAGTTTTTAATTCATGAACTCCTAACACTACTACATATTAAAAATTACATTGCACTTACTCTATGATGTCCCAAGAGTGGAATAGAGTGATTGAAATTGATTGAAAGTGGCTATTTGAATAAGCCTTGATTTTTACAAGTTTCTTGAAACTTTTGCAAAAATATAAACTTAAGCTATGACTTTGTGGTGATTGTTGTTGTTCTTTGTGTTCCTCCCCCTTTTTTTCCTCTCCTTGAATGAAGAAAATGAAGCTCTATTTATAGGCAAAGAGATATGATCATAAAGCCTTGCAAGTGGAAATTGTCATGATTGATTTTGTGGAAAAAGAATGGAATATTCTGTTATGCTAGGTTAAAAAACTTAACCATAGTTTAATCACTCAAGTATTATTCTCTTCAATCTTGCAATAATATCTTTAAGCATCTTGAATTGGTCTTGATTGGCAACCATAAGCATCTTTGATAATATCTTTGAATTATCTCACTTTAATTAAACTTTAAATGAATAAAATTTAATTAAAATGAAATAAAAATGTCATGAATCATGGATATGTTGTGAATATCTTTAAACATATGAGAATCAAGATTGAATCACAAAATAATTGGCCTTTTTGAAAAAAAATCAAATTTTGGTCATTACTTGTTTCATGCATTTTTCCAAAAAAGGTCAACTTCATCAAGGCATATCTCCCTCAATTTTGATCCTATGAAAGTGTTCTTTTACTTTTTGGAAAGCCCAAGATGTCCTCTACAAGCCACTTTGGAAGCGTTTTTGCATTTGGAGAAGTTATTTTGATGATATGGGCTTTGACAAAAAAACTGCTTTTTGTTGACTTTGAAAATGACCTGTAATGTTTTGGCTTATATCTCTTAGGCGGAAGCATTTCTTGACCTTGGTCCCAACTTCAAAGTTGTAGAGAATTGAATTTCCTTGAGAATGAGCTTTGGTTGGAATTTTTCTGATAAATTATGAGAGAGTTATGGTCGGTCAAAGTTCAGTTGACTTTTAGGTAAAAAACTCTAATTTTGCAATTTTGAGTTTTGTCGATTTCTGAACTTTTCTTGATGAATTATGATCAACCATTGATCACATGATGAATCTTTTGACAAAATATGGATGTTGACAAAAAATTGCATTTTTGACTGTCTGTTGACTTTTTGGTCAAACTGGTCGTCTGTTGACTGTTTGAGCTGTTGACTGTGCGTCCGAGCGAATCGAAGTTTGAAAATTTTCCTGGTGGTACTTTGAGATATATGGAGATCCATGAAATCCATTTGAGGTCTCAAAAACTCGTTCTCCTGAAAAAAAACAAAAAACCCTAATTAGGGACTGTTTGTGTAGGAGACAGTTAGGCGTACCTGATTTTTGTGCAGTGTTGAGTCTCTGTTGATCACGTGATTATCAGAAGACTTCTAGAACAAAAATCTTGGAAATTTGAAGTGCGAAAGATTGATTTGACTGATGGTACAAACACGGAGAATTGCGCTGATAGCAGGTTTGACTGGTAACTGGCAGTATAATCTGAAACCCGGACTCCGCGCCTGCAAATTTTAATTCTGTACCAACTGCGTCAGCATTATTTATCTGAAAATAAATCTCAAATAAACAGTGTATGAAGTGATAAACAGTATTTGGCGTTTATGTAAGAATAAATTTAACAGCGAACCAAAATATTGTATAAAAAATTCTAAAAATTGAGTATTCATAAAATCAGGATATTTATGAAATAAAAATCCAAGATTGTATAAAACTCCAAATTTTTAGACTGAAGTCTGTTGACTTCTCTTTGAAAAAAAATACGCGGGCAAATTTTGGGGTATAACAATAATGATCATAACACTTAGAAAATGATGGGATCTCAGAGGTCAAAAATTGAGGTGCAACAACAGAGCTAGAAGATTCTAGCGTGATACGCATGGGAACCGTGTTAGCCGTTGGATGCCAGGTGGATGGTGAGGATGCAGCTACCAATGGAACGTTGCAAGTGGGAGACAGTTGGTTTTGGGACGCGTGCAGTGAAGTAAGTGTACTTGGGTCATGTGAAGTACTTGAAGTCATCAAGTCATTTTTCATTTTACCTTTCACCGAGCTGGTCACAAAAGCCTCTTCCTTACTCTGAGTCTTCTCATTTTTGAACTTCACATTTTTGAACTTCACATTCCTTTGTTTATCTAGCAGGTGCGCCTCCTTATTTAGAATTTTAGATGATTGTTGAGCTGAGACATGGTCTCTGAATCCTCAATAGGTAGCGAATCTGTCTCTTGAGCTTGCTGAGATAATGGTTTGAACAACACCCCGTTCGTAATAATAGTAGCGTCATTTTGATTTGTATTTTTTTCTTCTGCAGGATTCCCATCGGAGATGAAGGAATCCGAGATATGCAAAGGAGGAGGAATGCATCTCGGTTTCTTAAGTCCTTCGAAGAAAGGTCTTAGAAGCGAGACATGCACCACTGGGTGTATTTTTGAGGAAGAAGGGAGGTCCAGTTCGTACGCTACAGGTCCAACTCGTCGAATGATCTGGAAAGGGCCGTAAAAACGTTTGGAAAGCTTCCGCGGAGAACGACGATGCAAAGTTTGTTGTTGGTACGGTTGCAAGCGCAGAAGAACACGGTCACCCGCCTCGAAGGTAAAGTCGCTCCGATGTTTGTTCACTTGTTTTTCCATTTTCACACGGCTTTTGTTAAGATTTGTTTTAAGTTGGTGTAAAACGTTGTGCCTTTATAGTAACAAGGAGTTTAAAGGATCTAAAGCAGTGTTGGTAGCAACATAATCGGGAACCGATGGTGGATCTCGGCCATAAAGTGCTTTGAAGGGAGTCATGCCGATGGAAGAGTGGAAAGAGGTGTTATGCCAGAACTCCGCAAAGTGCACAAACTTATACCATTTGCGAGGGTGGTCACTCACAAAACATTTCAAGTAAGTTTCTAAGCACCGATTTACAACTTCTGTTTGGACATCTGTTTCAGGATGGTAGGCTGTGCTAAATTTCAGTTTGGTTCCTTGTGCCTTGAACATGGAACGCCAGAAAGAACTCATGAAGAGGGGGTCTCGATCAGAGATAATAGTTTTCTGAATACCATGGAGCTTAAAAATTTCGACAGAGATCCTGGCGGCAAGATCTTGAGCCGTAAACCGTGTAGGGAGGGCGATGAAATGGAAGTACTTGGTGAGACGGTCACAAATGACCCATATGACGGTATGACCAAATGAGTTAGGAAGGTGAGTGATAAAATCCATTGTTAATTCTTC
Source organism: Vicia villosa (assembly GCF_029867415.1). Lineage (NCBI taxonomy): Eukaryota > Viridiplantae > Streptophyta > Magnoliopsida > Fabales > Fabaceae > Vicia > Vicia villosa. The sequence continues at coordinate 113,651,793 of NC_081182.1, read as the reverse complement.
CCAGACATTGTTTGGTGAAGGCAGTGGTTGTAGCAGCCCTTTCTTTCTGATTGTTTCGTACTTGTTGTGTTGGCAAGTGACACATCTCTTAACAAATTGTTTAACATCCTTCAGCATACCAGGCCATGCAAACAAAGCAGATAAGCGAGCCATCAGTTGTTGAATGCCTGAGTGTCCCGCAACAGGAGTGCTATGGAACTCTTCGAGTAATGCCCTGCGTACGTTATCCCAGTCAGGTATGAACAACTTGTTTTTGAAATACAGTAAACCCTGTGAAAATGTGCAATGACTTGTATCTTTTTGTTCTGTCTTCGGAATAAGGATCTTGGCTTCGGTGGCTGTTGCGTATAAATGTCGAAGGTGTGCTATGAGTTCAGGGACAGCTGAAGTAATAGACATGTATAGGGCTTCAGGGGTGAATTTTCTACTAAGAGCGTCTGCCACAATATTCGAACGACCAGGTTTGTAACAAATCTCGAAATTAAAACCTTGAAGTTTTGAGGCCCATTTCTGCTGTTTTGGCGTTTGTATTCTCTGCAATAATAAATCTCTCAAACTCTTTTGATCTGTGTAGATTTGGAATTTGTTACCGATGAGGTACTGGCGCCACTTTTTAACGGACTCGGTGATAACAAACATTTCTCGAACGTAGACTGAAGCAGTCTGCATACGCGGAGACATCTTCTTGCTGAAAAAGGCCAAGAGATGACCATTTTGAGACAGCACAGCGCCAATGACAAGGGCAGAAGCATCCTTTTCTACAATAAAAGGCTTAGTAAAATCTGGTAGTATAAGTACCGGCATATCGGTCATTACAACTTTCAATTTTGTAAAGGAAGAACCGGCCTTTGTACTCCATGTAAATCTAGTGGAAGAACGTAATAAATCAGTGAGAGGAGCGGCGAGAGAGGCGTAGTGACGCACAAAGCGTCGATAAAAACCGGTGAGGCTGAGGAAACCACATAATGTCATGAGAATGCGCGGTTAGGGCCAATCAATGATTGCCTGAATCTTGTCAGGATCAGCCGAAACACTTCCTTCAGAGATAACATGACCCAAGTAGGCAACCTTTGACACTGCAAAAACACACTTTGAAAATTTGGCACAAAAAGAATTGACATTTAAAAAGTTAAAAATGATGTCTAAATGAACCAAGTGATCACTAAAAGAAGAGCTATAAATGAGTATATCGTCAAAGAAAACCAGAAAAAACCGACGTAAGTAAGGGCGTAACAATTCATTCATTGCTGTCTGAAAAGTCGTTGGCCCATTAGTTAAACCAAAGGGGCTAACTAAAAATTCATAATGGCCATCTATAGTTCTAAATGCAGTTTTATGAGTGTCTTCTTGAGAGACTCGGATCTGATGGTACCCTGATCGCAAATCAACTTTGGTATAAACTTTGGCATTTCCTAACTCGTCAAGTAGTTCATCAATGGTTGGGATGGGAAAACGGTCTTTTATTGTGACAGCGTTAAGGGCGCGATAGTCGACGCAGAAGCGCCGACTTCCATCTTTTTTTTACAAGTAAAACCGGGGAGGAAAATGGGCTATTGCTGGGTATGATTAAACCATCTCTTAGCATTTCCTGATTCAAATTGGTCATTGCTTCTTTTTGAGAATGTGGATAGCGCTAAGGCTTGACATTAATGGGGGGTGTATTGGGAAGTAAGGGAATTCGATGGTCGTAAGTGCGAGCTGGGGGAAAACTTGGGGTAGTATGAAAAAAAGAGGGGTATTTATTTATTAGTTGCAAGATATTTTGGTCAAGTGATTCAGTTATGGGTGAGGTGGCTGGTTGAGTTTGGGAGATTTCAGTAGGTTGGAATGTCATTAAGTGGAAGGAGGCAACAAAATTAGTGTGGATTAATTGTCTTAGTTGGTGGAAGGTAGTGAGGGTTGGTTGGGCAGTTGGGTCACCCTTTAGAGTTATTTAGTCATTTTTGTGGGTGAAGGTGATGGAAGGGACAGAAAAATCAGCCTGTATAGAACCTAGTGTTCGTAACCACGCCATTCCCAAAACGACATCGGTGCCCTCGATAGGCAATATGTAAAAAGGTAGCGAGAATGGTTTGTGTTGAAGAGTAAGTTTAACATTGTGGCAAATCCCTTCGCATTGAAGGTGTGAACCGTTACCTACCATAACAGAAAATTGGGGAATTGAAGTAGATGGGAGGTTGAGGTGATGGGCAATCCTTGGATGAAGGATATTGTGCGTACTGCCCGTATCGACAAGAACCATCACAGACAGGCTGCCAATAAAGCCCTGAAATTTGAGTGTCTGCGGTGAAAACTGACCCGTCAATGCTTGTGTGGACAATTGGAAGTAAGTGTCATTTACATCATCAACACTTTCTGTTTGAGTAGTGTCATTAGTTGCTGCTGGAATATCTATTGTATCCTCATCAGCCATTAGTAACAAAAAACGAGTTATAGTACATTTATGCCCCGGTATGAATTTTTCGTCACAATTAAGACATAGGTCTTAAGCGCGCCGCTCTTGCATTTGAGATGGAGAGAGACGTTTGATTGGGAGTTTAGGGGTCGGGGAAGATGGATTAGGTTTATTATCTTTTGTGGGCAGAATGGATGATGAAGTATGGGGCCTGGTGTAGGGAGTGGATAGGTTTTTTTGAAATTTGGGCTTGGTGTCCAACAACTTAGATTCAATTAGTTTGGCCAAGCCAATGGTTTGGGAGATTGAAACAGGCATATGGATAGCCAATTCAGCATGGATTTATGGTTTTAAACCTGAGATAAAGCAATTCATAATAGCATCTGGTGGGAGACCGACAACTTGATTTCCTAGCTTTTCGAATTTTGTTTGATAGTCAACTACTGAACTGTCTTGTTTTAGCTTAAATAGTTCAGCCTGGTGGTTCTCGTAGGAAGAGGGACCAAAATGCAATTGCAAAGCATGTACAAAAGACACCCAATCAGTGAGTAAATGACTTTGATGTAGCCATTTAAACCAGCCCAATGCATCACCTTTCATATAAAAAGAAACCAAGGACAATCGATTTTCAGGGGGCAATTGTAAAAACTAAAGAACTGTTCAGCCTGAAAAATCCACTCCAAAGAGTTTGAACCGTCAAAAGAGGAAAGCTCAAGTTTGGGAGTCCTTAGTGGAGGCAAAGGGGGTATATGGGCCGTTTGGGGGAAAGGATAAAGATATGAAGGGGTTGGGATGAAGGCTGCACCGGGGGTAGTATAGGATGAGTAAGGAGGTGGTTATGCTGCTGTATTGGGTATGGGTTCAAAATAGGTGTGTATGGATGGATTATGGGTAAGGACGGTGGGAATGGGAATGAGTTGGGTGGGTATGGGGCTAGAGAAGAGGGTTTGAGTGAGACCCGAAGGGCTGTGTAGATTAGGGGTAAAAGAAGATGTAGAAACAGGGGCAATAGAAACAGAAATAGGGGGCTGTTCTCTCAATTTAGTGAGAATGGACATAATAGAATCATACCTAGAGTTAGCAGCTTGATTTTCATTATCCAATCTGGTATGTATTTGTCCAATGTGTCGCTGCAACTCCAATGTAGAGCGCTCAAACCTTTCATCTAGCTGATCTTGGGTTTCTTGAAGGGCATTGCTGAGGTGAAGTTGGGAGGTTTGGACTGCTGTGTTAACAGCTTCTTCCACAATTTCATGGAGAACGAGCAATGAAAGCACCAATGATACCAAAGTGATTTTACGAACCAGAATAACAAACAGATCTAAGCAAACCTAAAGAAGAAAAACGTAAAACAATTTAAAACTAGACTTTTCTTAAATTCAGCAGCCACCAATTACAACTATAAATACTAGGGTTTGTTGAACCATAATTAAGACTTGGGCCTAAATTACAAAACAAGGAATAAGAATGACAGAAATAAGGCCCACTAAATGTAATAGTCTTTAAGCCAACTTGGGCTTTTCTTTTCTCTATCAGCCCGTTTAATTGTGATGGTAATAAGAAACCACATTCAAAGGTACCTAGGTAGGGGTGTAATTAGATTGGTTTTGACCCGTTTTTGGTAAAAAAAGAGAGTCCAAACCGATCATATTTTTATCGGTTTGGTTTGATTCAATTTGTAACATTTTTTAAAATGGAACCGAACTAAACTAACTGGTTTGGTTTGAATGATTCGTTAACAATGTTTATTTTTTAAAACATTATATTCATTAGTATATTCTCCACTTTCGTATTTTTTTGGGTGTATTTTATGCTATTATTTTTTAAAATAATACATTTCATGTCATTTATTTCATGCTCTATTTTTTTTCAAACAAATTAGAAGTTTCTCTTAATCCATACGAAAGAGTAACATGATTTTTATTGCATTATGAAATAAGCACTATCAAATATAAAAGTTAACACTTGACATCAGAATGTTGGAAAGAGATTTCAAGGCTTAAAAAATAGAACACAATAAAACATACATCAATTAACATGTTCCACACCTCAGACACGCATAAAAACTATTTTGTAACAAGACTAGAAAAATTTTTGTTGAAGAAGAAGAAACAAAAAAAGTAAAAAAAATGAAAATTAACGAAGAGAACTTGAACATAAAGAAGACGACCATCACATATCAAAATTATGGTAGTAAGAGGAACAATGGTTGCGGACAGTCAAAATAGCAGTTCAGTGAAAGTATGTTTTAGAGTTTGGTTATAACTACGTGTTTTGCTGAAAGGAAGTGTAAACAAATATGGATGGATAATGGTTGACCGATAAAAAATTTAAGCTTAATTATGGGTGAAATAAAATATTTAGAGTGTCATTATTTCCATTGGTTCGGTTCATCGGCTTGGCGGTTCCTAAAAATTAAAATCGAGAACCGAACCAAACCATATCAATTTTTATTGGTTTGATTCGGTTTTAGAACCAAATCAATAACAATCAATTTTATTTTGATTTAGTTTGGTATAGTTTGATTTGATTTAGATTGTCGATTTAATTAGATTTTTCTGATCCAGTTACACGTTGTACCAAGGATATGCTATATATTTATTATATCTTAGTAAAGGTATTATTCTACATCGTACCTCTCTTTCAAAAGTAGATTATGTTGTTATTGAAATATTGACATGTAGATTATATTGTTATTGAAATATTGACAGAAAAAATCAAACTTAATTTACACTATAATATAATTTTAAATAAAGGAACTCTACACTTATTTAATCTGTTTTTGTTGCTCCTATTAAAAAAGAAAAATATCTAATCTTTTTCCACTTTTATAACTTCTCACGATTTTTTTTAAAATAAATAAATAATGTTTTTAGAATTTAGAAGTGCATCTCCGAACGCATTCATTTTTCATGAAATTGAACGCAAACAAGTGAGTTATTATTTTATACTTAATTTTGAAGATGTATATTCGAAAATATCTATTTTTTTTCACAAAAAAGATATTTTCCGATATGTGTAACACCCGGAATTTAATTAATTATTTAATTAAATTGTATAAGGAAATTATTTGTTGGAATTAGTCGAAGTTAGAATTATTGGCATTATTATAAGAGGCGTAATTGAAATTATGCGTTGTGTTGGGCGGATAAATTAATGATCGAGAAATTAGTCGGTTTAATCGGAGAATAATATTAGAGATAATATTACTATAATGGACTATTATTAATTTAAGTTGATTTAAGCCGTAGAGAATGATATTGAATATGTTGAGTTGGTGGTTTGGACGATTTATTTTATAGTCGGTAGTTAGTCAGTTTGGTGGAGAGAAATAATAATAGAATTAATATTATGGATTATGAGAGTGTTTTATTTAAGTGGGCTTAGACATTGCGTTGGTGATAGTAATCATGGGGGTGTTAATTAGTAAGCTCAAATGAAGATTATAATTATAATAATAATTATAATAAAATAAAGGAAATAAGAAGAGAAGTTAGGTCTCAATAGACGTGGAGAAAGAAGAAAAGTTGGAGAAAGAGGAGAGGTGAAGAAGAGAGCCATGGCGGAAGAGAAAAGCTAGAGGAAGTCCAATTTTCGCAGCAAGTTTCTGCAGTGAGACACTTTAGTAAAACGGACGTTTCTCCCAATCCAACCGTTGGATCGTCGCGGTTCTTGGACACAACGTTCCAGACTCGTAGAGGTAACTTCTGACCGGAGCGATTTTCGTTTTGATGATTTTAAGTCCGTCTGACAAAGCGATTTCCGAACAGATTTTTGGTGCGTCTCTGCACGTTGTTAGAAAAGATTTTCGGAGAAAAGTTGGAAGCGGTGGCATAAGCTATGGCAACCGGGAGAGTAGAGAAATCTCATATCCAAGGTAAGGGTGGGGTTCTAGCTCTATAAACGGGGTTATGATGAATGATATGTGGGGGTTATGGTTGTATGATTGCCTCTGTTTTGTGTGTTGTGATTGTATTGTTGAATGTTGAAATTGAATGACGTCGGTGAATAAGGTTATAAAAGTTCAATCAATGGTTGTGGGAAATTAACCTAGAGTTTATAATTATTATTATTGAGGAATTAGTTGTAGAAAATTGCTAGATGTTGGTGGAGTATAACTATAATATTGCTATGTTCCTGTGATGGTCAAAATTGAATTGTACTGGAATCGAAGGAAGAAAATTGAGTTTTAATTTTGTTGGAAGATGCTGTCAGCGCAGGTAAGCGCCAAGGTTTGGACGTGGCGCAAACTGAAGGTTTTTGTGGTGTTCGCGGCGCATGCTATACGAGTTTTAGAAATATGTTTTGATTTCTGGCTGTTGATGTTTTATGTTGGTTGTTGGGATCAAGCCTTAGTAGGATTAACTTGAGAAGAATTATAATTATTATTAGTGAAGAAATTGGTTTAAATTAATTAGAATATTATACCGTTGGAATTGATTAATTTAATTAGTAGATTATAGTGATGAGATATGTAGTTAATGGATTAAGTTGTATGAAGATGGAATTGGTGTGAAGGAGAAATAGCAGTAGTAATAACGATGATATATGTAGCAGGCTGAATTAGTAGCATAATTGGAATTAATAATAGAATTAACGAATAGTAGAATTGGAATTAGAATGATAAGAATTGTTGGTAGTAGATTAATTAGTAAATTGAAGAATTAGTACCTAGATGTTTAGGGGCTGTTTTGTAATGATTAAGTTAATGCAATTGATGCATGTTTAAGTTGTTGTTTTCGTTGCTGTTGTTCTGGTTGTTGTTGATACGTTGATTAAGTTGCAGGTCTTATGACCAATATTGTTTAAGTTATTGATGATGCGTTGATTAAGTTGCAGGTCTTATGACCAAGGTTGATTAAGTTGGTTGCGGTTGTTGCATTGTTGTGTTGTGACGTTGTAGTTGTTGTTATTGTTGCATGCATACATTTGCATATTACGTTGGCCTGGATTGGAAAAATGTTTAAGTTGGCCTTGACGGCACCTGTTTAAGTTGGCCTTGACGGCACCTGTTTAAGTTGGCCTTGATGGCACCTGTTTAAGTTGAAATGCCTCGATAACCTGGAATATGTTTAAGTTGGGAGTTCTGCTCCAATGGTACCACATGCATTTGCACAGTTGAGTCGCATTTGAAGTTGTTGTTGTTATTACGTTGTTGTTGTTATTACGTTGTTGTTGTTATTACGTTGTTGTTATTACATTGTTGTTGTTGTTGTTATAAGTTGTTGTTATTATACTTGTTGCTGATAATTGTTATTATACTTGTTGTTGGTAAATAATTATTATAACTGTTGTTGCTATTTGTTATTATAACTGTTGTTTGAATAAGTCTGAAGTGGTGAAATTGTATGATCTAATCTTAATATATTATTTATCATACGCTTGTTTATATTGTTGGATATCTCACCCTTCTGAATGATGTTTCCCTTCCATGGGAAATGGACAGGTACTCAAGATAGCGGTGGAAGTTTGAAGTGACTTTATGAAGTCTTTAGTTACTGTTAGTTCGAGTTGGTCTTGCTCTGATACGTAGCACTCGGGGGATGTTTATGTGTTGTTTCTAAGTTGCTGTTATTACTAATTGTTGAATAATTATAAATTGAACGATGTTTTAGTTGAATAAAGTTGCTAACTGATCTATAAGTTGGAAGTTGTAATTATGTGGTTTTAATATTAAAAAGGTTGTTATGTTCCTATGAATAAATATGTTGTGAGTTGTTCAGCCGAATGCTATGTATCATATTAAAAGAAATACATGTTGCTTTGTTGTTTTATGTTGAAATGTGACATCCTGTTATATGTTTGAAAATTTTAGCACTCTGATTTTTAGCACTTTGAAAAGATTTTGTAAGTGTCCCATTGTGTTTTTTATTTATATATTTAGTCATGCATAAACAATGCAACAAATATGTAAATACCAATAATATCCCTATTGAGACAAACAATTGGAAAATAGAAAATGATTAAAATAAAATTATAATTTTTTTTGAATATACAACTAAAAGTTAAATAAAATCAAATTAAGAGCCTACAAATTTTTTTCGGATTTTTTCGAAATATGAAAATAAAAAAAATCAAATAAAATAGAAAAACAAGGAATTTAGAGTTTTTCTAAAATCTCTGATTAGTTTTCCTAATGAAATGGCATGGTAAAATTTCAATTCAGAGTTGATTTTTTAAAAAATCAAATTTTTTACGATAGAGGCCAAAAACGCAGAAACTGAAGGGCTAGAACGCAATGATATAATTTCTATGATTCCATTATTTGTCAAAATTGACAGAGTCTCCGAAAACGGCGCCAATTTCAATGAAAAATCGTAGTAAATGAGGTCAAGGGTGTTTTCAGAGATGCATATCAGAATTCATTTTAGAAATTCAAAACCAAATTTTGGCAAAAACGGGGTGGCTACTTGATTTAAGAAAAATGAGGTGACTAAAGGTGCTTTCGGAGATGCATCATCGAAAAATTGTAAGAGCAATTTCAGATTTTCAGAGGTGTGAGCCACACCATTAAGAGTGGGAAAAGCAATTGCCAAAATATCTAAGTAGAATTGGACTTGGAAATGATGGACATGCCTTTTGCAAGGAGAAAGTCCATTGGAAATCTCAATGTCCCAAATTGTTTAAAGAAAATGAAATTATTTTTTAAAAGTCCACCATCTAATGTTGTTTTTGCTCCTCTTGCTATTCATATATGTCGTTAAGACGAATGATGACACTCCTATACCATTAAAATACATTGGTTCTATCTCCACAACTAATATGTTATTTTCTAATATTTATTATATTCCTAATTTTACTTTGAGCCTTGCTTCTGTTAGCAGTTGTGAGATTCCGGTTATTCTGTTAATTTTCTTCCACTTTTTGTTATGCGCATGATCCATATTTTGAGAGGTTGGTTGAGACAGGCTGTAGGCATGGGGATTTTATGTTTTGGATGAGGCAAAAGTCTATGATACTGCAACCTCTCTGCTACTAATTTATTAGCTTTTTATTGTTTGAATTTTTCGTCTTCTAATTTTTATTTATGATCTTCTCGTCTAGGACATGAATCTGCTTCCAGATTAAAGTACTAGACTTCATTCTACTGAAGCTTTAGGAATTACAAACTAGTGATATATTATATTTACCTTTTAATAAAAGTGTTTTCATATGTACCATTTGACTTTGTTTACCAAAGATGGATTTAGATATTATGTTTCATTTATTGATGAATATGCTCGTTATTGTTGGGTTTATCTTATGAACAATCATTTTTAAATTTTTAACATTTATCATATGTTTCATGCAAAGGTTAAGTCTCAATATAATATTGTTATAAAGTTCTTCCATTGTAATCTAGGTAGTGAATACACTCTATTAAATTATCTAAATAATTTGCATATGATGATACTATTCACCAAAGATCTTGTAGTCATAATCCTAATTATATGGAGTTCCAAATGAAGTCAGGACAGGTCATGCAATTCCAATATAAATTTATAGTGCACAAGATACTAACGACATTGAAGATTTTGGTAATGAAGAAGATATACAAATAAATAATAGGCCAAAAACATGTCCTTGCAAGACTTCACTGTGAATTGGCGTGAAAAATGATGGAAAATTGATTTAATATGAAGTGTTAGCATATGCAGTTCCATTTGATTACCAAAAAGCATTGAAAGAACATGTTTGAAAGAAAGCTATGCAAGAAGAATTGTCTATTATTGAAAAAAAAATTAAACTTGAAAATTAACTCAACTACCAACGTACAAGAAACTAATTGATGTGAAGTTAAGTTGAGTCCAAAAAGGGGAAAATTTTAAAGTAGAGTCATATTAGTTTCAAAAGGATATTTCAAAGACAAGGCTTGGACTACTTTGAGGTATTTTTACCAGTAACTAGATATAAGACTATAAAATTGGATGTGGTACTAAGATGTAGCATAAAAGGAACCTTATTTCATTTAGATGTGAAGTCATCATTTTTAAATTTCCCCCGATGAAGAAGTATATGTGACTAAACACTAACATAATCTATAAGATTTACAAAGTTTGTACGGGCTTAAACAAGCACCGAGGGTCTAGAACAAAAAAAATATAGATGCATTCTTTATCAACCATGCCTTCAAATTGTGATGAGGTTGTTGGTGAATATGACAGTAGAATGGTCTAAAGGGAGGAGAGGAGGGGGAGAATTTGTGTAGACCTTCGCAAACAACATCCTCAACAATCGAGGCCACATCGTGAACTCTTCAAAGCACTCATATATCCTAGAGTAGAGGGGATATTATTATTTTCAAACATAAGGACACACCTCAGAACCTACTTGTGAAGTACTGCTAATCACGAGAAAGAACTTTAATGCATATGTTTTCAATGATAGTGACGTCTCTTCAAGATTCTTCACTTACTTCTACTAACCGACAATATAAAGGCATACACTACGACACCCTAATTTTACATAGTAAGAGCAAGGACTTTGGGCACAACTCTTTAAAGTCGCTCGCAAAACCCAGGGAAAAAAGGCCCAAGAGCGAACACAAAGGAGAAAGACGCGTGGACTAGGTGGACCTCCACTCCAACTAGGGGCATACAATTCCGCCCTCTAACGCATTAATCATTGTCCGGTTCAATCAGACGGCTATCGCGTAGCACGCTGCATCACACACATACACTTTTAACCACTCATATTATTAGGGTGAAAGCATTCCATTTTAGGTAATTAAATCGATTCCCACTCTCACACTATTTTTCATTCGCTCATTGACTTAACATTAAAGTGCTAATCTTGCATATACACCTCCTCTCTGTCGTACCAGAAACTTACTACGTCACACCGATACTCTATTCCACCACTTCACCATCTATTTTTGGTTCTTAAACGAACAAAACACATTGAAACTAAATTTCACTTCATTATAGAACAAGTGAACAAAGGGAAGAAGACTATTGTGCATTACCCTACTGCAAATAAAGCTTCACACATTCTTATTAAAGTTATAAAGTAAGTTCAATTCAACAAGTTTAGAAAGAAGCTATGAGTTGTATCTTTGGTTGGTTACGTAAATTAAGTGTAGATTATGGGTTATAAGCTAGTGTTGTAGAAAACTACGTCGAAGTCGAAGAGCTAGTGTAGCTGTATAAATATGCTAGGTTGTTAGCATGTTGAATTGGGCCAGTCTATTAACCCAATGGTTTAGTATTTTAGTTGAAATATAGGGTTTACGTTTCTTATAAATAACATAATATTACTCACTTCTCCACAATCTTGATTAGAGGAAAAAGTGGTTTGGTTGAGATTCGATTGTAAACAATATTCCCTAATGTGTAATTGAATCAAGAATCCAGAGTTTTATACCATTTTGAATCTTCTTTCTCTTCTCTCTTTTCTCACTTTGTGGTTATCTTGATGATAAAGAAATCAACTATACTCAATTTTAGAGCATAATTTTCATAAGAAATTTGTGCAATAAGCGTGGAGGAGAAGATGTCGTCGATAACCTATGAAGTTGAGAAATTCACCGGAGTGAAGGATTTCATTCAATGACGCTTGAAGATGCAAGCCTTTCTTGTTAAACACGGCTTGTTAGAAACTTTGAAAGGATTGGAAAAGATGGATGCTGACCTAACGGCGAAGGAGAAGACAACGATGATATAGAAAGACCACATCACCATCGTATTGAACCTTGGCGATAAGGTTCTCCGAAAGGTTTCAAAGGATAAAACTACAGCTGGTGTGTGGATGAAACTTGAAGGTTTGTACATGACCAAATCATTGGTCAATCGCCTCTACCTGAAGCAAGATTTTCATTCATTCAAGATGAGTCAAGTCAAAGTCTTGATTGAACAACTAGATATGTTTATTAAGCTGATTCTTGATCTAGAGAATATTGAGGTTACCATCAGTGATAAAGATCAAGCGTTTCTATTGTTGTGTGCTTTTCCAAGATCGCGTGCTCACTTTAAAGAAATCCCCTTGTATGGAAGAGAGTCCATGGCCTTTGAAGAAGTTCAATCAACCTTGTACTCGAAGGATTTGAATGAAAGAAATGAGCACTAGCAATCATCTGTTGGTGAATGATTGTCCGTAAAAGGAAACTTTTCGAAGATGGATGGTAAGTTTGAGAAGAAGAAGGGTAAAGGTCCACAAAAGTATTATGGTGGTGAGGTGATGGTCCTGCTATTAGGTGTCACCACTGTAAGAAGGAAGTTCATACCAGAAAAGCGTGTCTTGAAAAGTTATGGCGATTGCAAGGACGATGGCAATGCAACCATTGTTCAAGATGATTATGAACCATCTAATATAAACTAGTGGTTTCTATCAAAAATTCTAACAAGGAATGGACACTTGACACATGACTCTAAAAAATGACGTGTTTGAGGAATTATGTGATCAAGATGGTTGATCAGTGCTGACGGGAAACAATAAAGCGTGTAAAATTGCAGGAATTAGATATGTCAGGTTCAAGCTTTATAATGAGTCAATAAAGTTGTTGACTGGTGACAGGATTGCATGATGACAACTAGTTGATTTCGTGGTTCGGAGTTTGTTCCAAGGTGGATAAGCTAGTGTTGTAGCAAACTCTATTGAAGTCGAAGAACTAGTGTAGTTGTCAAAATATGCTAGGTTGTTAGCATGTTGAATTGGGTCAATGTGTCAACCTAATTATTAAGTATGTTAGTTGAAAGTTAGAGTTTAGGTTTCTTATAAATAGCATACTAGAACTCACTCACAATCTTGATTAGAGAAAAAAAGTTGTGGTTGAGATTCAATTGTAAACATTGTTTCACAATGTGCAGCTGAATCAATAATCAAGAGTTTTATACCACTTTGAATCTTTTTTCTCTTCTCTTTTCTCTTTTTTTTCACTTTGTAATTTTCTTGCTGATAAAGAAACTATCATACTCTATTTTCTGGGCATCATTTTCACAACCTTAAAAAATGATGTTGTTGTAACTAATTCAAATAAATTTATAAGTGATGAATGATGATTTAACCAACTGTCAGTTAATTCAAATAGTTATATGTGTTGTATTGCATTTGGTATTGAAAAAAAGTAAATGATATATGTTGTTGTAATTAACTCATATAAGTCTACAACTAGAGAAAGATATCTTTATAACTGAACATTCTTCTCTAATTACGAACTTATAAAACATATTTCGGTTACTTACAACAGATTCTTCTTTTTGCTATGTTCTTAAATGAATGAAAAACAAAAATGATGTATATGATCAATTCAATTATTATTTTATTTATTATGAACACATATATAACTTAATGTCATACATGTGACATGTCTGCATAAACATGATCAGTTTTGTTGCACCGTCCAAATCTTAGGGACTTAACATAATTGATTTTATGAAAAGGGAATGCATGAATGCATTGAATGGCCTTTTGTAGATATTTCATGTCACTTGAATATTTTCATTTACAACCCCTTATCTAAATGACTATTTTTCAAGTGAAAAAAGAGATGAAATGAAATTAAACTCAAAAAGTGGATTCTTACAACATTAGTAATCAATCCATGAGCCAGAGAACCAAGACTATTCATGTAAAGTGGTTTGGTTACATATCAAGCAATGTCAGAAAAAAGTGAATGAAATTCACTTAATCTAGCACCGTCAATTGGCAATCTAATGGATCTAAACTTTTTACACTAGGCCTAATCTATGCTACCTCACACGTGGCTCACCCTTCTCCTTGATTATTCATGGACTAACCAGTTCACGTTTGTTTGTATTTTGTTCTTACAGAGTTTATTTCATTTGCATAAAGGAGAATTTGCTCACTTCAACAAAACAAGGGTGCACATAAAAAAGTAAAAAATGTTAAATGTTAAATATGTTTAAAGTCTTTAAATATTTTTACTTTTGTTTTTAAAATAATTTTTGTGAGATATTGGATCGAATTTTAATATGGTCGAAGGGTAGCATGCTTGTGTCGAAGGTTGTTCACATGCTTGTGTCGAAGATGTTAGAGTTGTCAGCATGTTAAATTAGGTTTAGTGTTTAAACCCTAATTTGTTAAGTTAGCTTGTTTATTAAGTTGGCTTGTGTAATGAGCCTTGTGGAAAAAGCTCATTAGTTAGTATGTTAGGTTTTATTTTAAATAGCATACTAGTCTCTCATCATTGCAAAATAGCAAATCCTAATAGGGATGGCAACGGGTCGGATCGGGTGCGAGTTTCACACTACCCAAACCCGCACCCGAAATTGGCACCCGAACCCAAACTCAAATAGTGTTCGGGTGGAAAAACAACACCCACGCCCACACCCGCTGGGTTTCGGGTTTTTTTCACCCAAACCCGAATCCGTAACAAAATACACAAAATACATTTTTCCACAATATGTTATATATATATATATATATATATATATATATATATATATAAATATAAGCGGGTGTGATTTCGGGTTTCGCGTGCAGATTTCACACTATCCAAACTCGAACCCGAACCCAAACCCAGTCAACTCGAGTTTTCACCCGTTGACTCGGGTGCGGGTGAGCCCCACGGGTTTGAGTCTGCTTGCCATCCCTAAATCCTAATTTAGGGTGAGAGAGGTTATTTGTTATTCTTGTAAACTTGTAATCTTGTTTTCTAAGAGAAAGTAAAAGAATAACAGTTATAACCAATTCTTGTATTCTTCTTCTTCTTCCTTGTCCTTTATTCTTCCTTATTTTATACTTTGTTCTTGGCATTGAATTCCCAACAATTTTTGTTAAAGAATCATTTATATAAATTAGGAATTTTAATTTTTGGTCCCTCCTGTAACTTAACGATGATTTTTATAACTTAGCGATTGATTAGTGATAGTTTTTAGCGAAAATTTACTACTTAGCGACTAAAATAACAACGATTTTAATAAGAGAGACAAAAATTAAATTTTTTAACTTTAGAGGGACAATTCTTTAACCAATTTTTTTGAAAGAATTGAAATAAAAATATCTAATTTAAAAGGATTTTAAACATATTTTACCCAAGAATTAATAAAGAAAAGTGTAAGATGAAATTAGTATGATATTTTTTTAGATAAAAAAATATATTAATAAACTAATTTATTAACTTTTACAAAAACACTCTAAAAAATATACAAACATAAGTAGATATGAAAAATACAGGTTTATGTTAGAAAAAAGTTATATCTAGTTGGAGTGCTAGACTTTTAATTTTAAAGCAAAAGTTTTAATCCAATTTAAATTTTTTTAATGGCAAATAAAATATACTATAAATAGAATAAATAACGACTAATATATTTATAAAAAAATAACGTACAACAAAGAATTCCTAAAACATAAGAAGTACTGCCTAGTAAACTCTAAAGTTAAAACAAAAAACAACAGAGAAACTAAACACCAGAATCAACCAAAAGCATAAAATAGATGGTTCCACCTTGAATTAGACCATAACTACCTTAGAACCTCATCGCTAGTGACAAGTTAGATCTCAAACAAATTAGATCCACCATTAAGAGATCATATACCAACAAAAGAGGAACAAAAGGTCCACCACTACACTCTGAGTTAATGAGAATTCTCGATCCGCTATATGTGCAAGAAGAGGATATGATTCTAAAATCACTAAAGAGTTCTTTCCTTTCCTTAGCATCAACTACGTCCACTAATGATCGAGTCTTAATGAGTTGTTTCTCTTGCATATATGGCCCTACATCCGGAGGACTTTTATCTTCTTTATGTAACCCACGTGCTCCCAGAAGGTTAGATCATCTTTCATCGACACTTTTTCTAGGTTCAGAGAATATGAAGGAACGATATAAGTGTAGAATATAAATTAGGCCTTTGAATACTAAGGAACTACTAGAAGGAAGCGATCCTTGAAGTTCTTCCATGTTATGATATATACGCCAAACATTTTAGATGTCTGACGTAGTGTGATCAACCCCTATTTGCGGAAAGGGTCCTTTGATGTGTGCAACATAGTTAAAATATTAAAAAGAGAAATTCAAAGATGACTCTTTATCCCGATACTCACACTAATACTGAAATATTTTAACAAAGGCTGAGGCTACCGGGTGTAGCTGGGAATGTGCAATCTTTAAGCTCCTTAACACCCATTCCTTAAATCCATTGAAGGGAAACCTAAATTTTAACCAATAAAATATGCATTCATAAAAAGGGGTGAAACACCTATCAAAGTAACTACAAATTCTCTTTCTCGTGTCGACATGTGAAACCAATAATTAGAGGACGAACCCACTTCTATGTGAGCATCCTCCACTCTATCTGCATTACCATAGAAGGAACTCGTCTCCACTATTTTGGGATCCACCCAGCGGTATATACTAGCGTCCATCGACTCCAGCAAAATTGCATGCTCCCATAGAACCATGTCCCCTCGACTGTAACAAAAAATAATAACTGCAAATTTGGCTCCAAAAATTAAGGTGATCCGTAATTTCTATATCACTAAGGTCCCTGTTATGCGTCGCACTAAAAGTGTTAGCGAAATATCCAGTTTTCCGCTCTTTCTAAGTCGTTGTGGCAATATTCCGATTCGTAAGAGCTCTATTAGATGAAGAAAGGAAAATAGCTACGTCCCTAATGCCAAGGTTTTTGGGGTTTATCTCTTCATCTTCTTCAGAAGATCCATCAGTGCTTCCCTTAATAGAGGTTCTTAAGGATTCATCGTCATTTTCTATATAACCTTCACCATACCTATAAGTACGAAAAGATTGAGGTTGAACCGATTAACCTCTAAAGGGCCAACATTTTGAGCATATGGATTTTTAAATATTGCAAATGATAACGAATCCTCACCATCAGGTTTGTTCATCATGTTCGCGGGAATATTTCCTTTATTGGCCATAACAAAGATAAGAAAATAAAGTAGTAAAATGTAAGGAAAATGAGCTAGAAATGGTACCTGAATAAAGAGGTGAAGTGAAGAAACAGTTAAAAGTAAGTGAAACTCAAAAGGGACAATGAATCAGAAAACACACAATCTAGATAAAATAAAAAGATGGCAAAATCAAGGGTCACCGGAGCTCAGAGAAGAAGAAAATGGTTTGTGAGAGGAAAATGTGTCTTAGTTGTAAGGAGCGAAAATCGTTTGAAAAAGCAAAATAATCTAAATATAGGAGAACAAGAGAGATAAATCAACGGTTCAAAATAAAAGAAAATGAAAAGATGAAAAAATGGCCAGATCTCATCTCGAAAATATAACAACACTTGAGGCACTTAAGCATTCTAGAGGAAAAACACCACGTCCTAATCTACGAACCTAGGGCCACGCGTAAGGAAATCATGTGAAATGCGTCAATGATGAGTGTTGAAGAGTTAATCTTACAAGTCCAACCTATAAAACAAAATCTACACCAACGTTGAATAAAACAAAATCTAAAATCTAAATTCTAATTATGACGTGAAACTAAACAATATTGATATATATTTTTTAATTGAACTATAATTTACATACTGAATTGAATATAGTTTTCAAATTATACTTTGCAATTATAATTTTTTTTAAAATTATTTTAACTCTGTATCAAAAATATAAGACTGCGTGAAGCGTGATCACACACTTTAAATAGGATTAGAGGTGCCACTGATTAATGATGCATGATTCCTGCTATTAGGCAGAGACACCATTATGACAAGAGACAAATAAAATATGAATGAACTATATTGATCTGAATTGTTAGAGCATCTTAAACGTGGAAAAGCTTAGAAACCTAGTGACTAGTGTGTCATTTTGGCATTATTCAGCACTTTTTTCCTTTTAGCATGTTTCTCTCTTCTTTCCTAATTCCACTTTATTAATTAATCATACATCGTTGGTTATAAGCTAAAGACAAAAGTTAGCGTACACTACTAATGCAAATTAAGTAGTTTTAGTTCCAAGAATGGGAAAACATTCACCAAACTTTTAGGTTGATGTAGAATTAGCTAAATAAAGGTAATGATAAGAGACAAAAGAAATCAAAATCATAAAATAACTTAAGAGATAAGATTTCTTTATGCTTATTGCTAGATATCAACTTTTAAACATAGGTTCTCCTTTTTTGTGCAATAAAATAAAATAAAATACATTGATTTGATTATAAATATAAATATTGAAAAATAAAATTATTTTGAATTCAATATATTGAATGTGAATAAAAAAGATTATGACAATTTATTTTTTAACTGATTTGTTTTAAATGTTTATTATGGAAATGAGTTTTAGATCGAGCAAATTGTGATAAGTCTATGTAGGAGCGTAACTGAATCAGAAAAAACTAATTAAATCGATTATCCAATCTAAATCAAATCGAATTAAAATCGATTGTTTCTGGTTCGGTTCAAAACCAAAATCAAACTAATGAAACCGAACCTATGAATATAATTATGCTCTAAATCTTTTATTCCACCCAAATTTTATATCATTCCAACTATTCTCCATCTTTGTTTACACTTCCTTCATTTTAGCAAAACACACATCTAGAACCAAAATCCAAAATATAGAAAATAGAAACCATAAGTCACAAAAACTTACTTTCACTAAACTACTGCTCTCGCTGTCTGCCATAATTGTTGCTCCTATACCGTTGTTCTGATATGTTATGATTGCCTTCTTCGTGTTCAAGTTATCTTTGTTAATTTTCACATTTTGTTTTTACCTTTTCTGTTTCTTCTTCAAAAAATTCCTTTTAATCTTGTTACAAAATAGTTTTGATATGCATTTGAGGTTTGAAACATGTTAATTGATGTGTGTTTTGTTGTGTTCTATTTGTTAAACTTTCAAATCCCTTCCCAAGTTTTTGATGTCAAGTGTCAACTTTTATATTTGAAAGTAAATTTACTTTCATGACGCAATGGAAATTATATCCCTATATAGATTAAAAGCAACTTGTAATTTATTTGAAAAAAATAAAACATGGAATAAATTACATGAAATTTATCATTTTACATAATAATAGCATAAAATACATCAAAAAATACGATAGTGAAGAATACAGTGATGAATATAATATTTGAAAAAAACACAGTAAACCGATCAACCGAACTAAACCAAACCAAATCAATTGGTTTGGTTCCATTTTTGAAAAATGTTAAAAATCGAACCAAACCAAACCGATAAAGATATCATCGATTTGGACCTTTTTTTGACCAAAAACCGGTCCAAATCGATCCGATTACACCGCTAAGTCTAAGATTAAAAAAATGTTTAATAATTTTTTTTATATAAAAAAAGTTTTAAAACAATCAAGTTCTAAATCTTGTGTTCGAACAACTTAAGGAATAAAAGAATGTTTATCTAATTATCTCTTTAAAATGATTTTTATTTTTATTAATTTATTTTTAAATTAATATTTATAATATTTAAATTCTCGCAAATTGTATTCTAAACACTCAAGAAATAAAATGATTTTTTGAGTTGATTAAGGATCCGTTTGTTTCAGCTTTAAAAAACTGATTTTTTTTTTGTATTTTAGAAAATAGATTTTATAAAACTGTTTTTTAAAATATTATAAATTTTTTATATTCGTTTATTGAAACATTACTTTTTACATCCTATAACATAAACAAACATTATTGAAGACCAATATAGTCAAAATCACAATTTTTTTTTCAAAAAATTGTATTTCAAAAATAATTTTTATGAAAATCTATTTGAAATAGATTCAAAATAAAGTGATTTTTGAAATTTTATTATCCAAAAAAAGTTTCAATAAGAAGAAGAGATATCTAAAATAACATTTTAAGAATAACTATTTAAAACAAATTTTTATTTGAAACTTTTATGAAAAATTTCTTTGTAAATTTTTTTACACAAAATTATGTAACATTATAAAAATCATTTTAAAAAAAAAAACAAAACAAACGGACCCTAAAAAAGGCATTAAGAATGAAACTATAGCTCTCTTCATCTCCTTATACCTCAATGCAATGGCATTTATTAGAGAAAGAATGTGAGCATATTGAATATGGAAAGAAGCATTATCAAAGCGAGACAAATGCCAAACAACTTCTAGGATGAAGGAACTTCATCCGATGTGCATATCATTAATAAGTGTCCAACAAAGAAGCTAAAGAATAAGACACTATATGAAGCCTAGACAGGTCTAAAGTCAAGTGTTGATCATTTTAGAATCTTTGGATCACTTTGTTTCATGCATGTACCTAATAATATCTGATGAGGTCATCCTGCCATTTGCTCGTCCACAGTCTTCAATACAAACCATCTAGCAATTCTTCAGCTTCTTACATGTTCCTGAAAAAATTATTAAGAGGATTGAGGTGATATTACTAAATCTCAGTGAGTTCCCTTATCTTATGGGTTCACTCGGTTCTACAAGGTGCATACAATCAAAACAGATCCACCGTGGATCTAGGACTTTCTGCACGGTCGAGTACAAATACATAACATAGGGAAATATCACCATTGAATGTCCCATTACTAACCAATGAGATAACAAAATCAAACCATCACACAACCAACACAAACAAGTATGCAGACTTGTATCTGTGTACGAGGAATCCAGATGCACGTTAATGCCCCTACCTATGCCATACAATCACACCCTCAATGGATTATCCCTCGTGCCTAATGTCAAGAAACTTGCACATGCACACCTGCATTAGATAAGTCCTACATGGAAATCCATCCGTGATGAGTTACCGAAGTGACATTGCCTAAGTGGCGTACCACCCCGTCAATCACCCATACGCAAGTGTGTGAACGCTAGTGCAAATACGCCATCATGACTACACGAGTCCATCGAGCGAAAGCCTAGTGATATTGCCTATGTGGCATCACTAGAGGTGAGTTTATCCAAAGTGATGTAGCCTACATGGAATTAAAACCTCACCATACCAAGCACACCGATGCTTCAGAAACGTCACACTAGCGTGAAACGCCTTTTCGGACCCTCGCCATGATGTCGTAATAGTATCTCAGGTGTGTACAATATATCGAGAACGCAGATGCTTCAGATATGTCACACTAGCGGGAAACTCCCTTTCGGACCCTCGCCAGGATATCGCAATGGCATATACCCGTTGATCACACAACCAGGGTCATACGTGATTTACTACCTAGTAGTTAGGTCTGCTTCGATTAAAGCTTACATTCAAATCATATCATAAAGCACAAAGCATCAAGACACACATACAAAAAATTTATGAATGTTATACTAGAACAACAGAAAATCACAAGGTGATCACAACATAACATTTATCATAATGAAACATCAACATAAATACATGTTTCATACATACATGAGTAGCATAAAGTGATCATATCGTACCATTTATCATATAATGTATTTTCAACATAATTCACTTCCTTTTCATACATACATACATACATACATACATACATACATACATACATACATACATACATACATACATACATACATACATACATACATACATACATACATACATACATACATACATACATACATACATACATACATACATACATACAAGTAGCATAAGTGATCATATCACACCATTAGGCATTCACTTACCATATTCCATAACTGAACTAAAGGAATTATATTTAAGAATATTTCTAAAGAGCATTAAAATACCTTTCCAACGGTTCCGACCGGGCTTCATTTTGAGTTGTAAAACTCAAGTTATGACAGAAACAATAAAATATCATTTTTCATTCAGTGAGCAATCGATTGCACCAGTGGTGCAATCGATTGCAATGCTAAACAGAGGAATCGATTGAATCAATACAAGAATCGATCGTTTATTGAACCAGATCCAAAAATGACATATTTCCTGCATAAAATCAGTCCCAAGGTATTTTACTCATACCCTAAGTCTTCTTAAACATAACACGATCATTCTTAATAGGATTTGCAGGTAAAACATCATAGAAAATCAGCAAGCATACTCATAGAACCAAAAATCACTTATCTTCATGATTCTCAATAACATGCAACACTATCAAGCATCAAGAGAATATATATTTCACCAATTAGTCAAGCATGCAACAAGTTTATCTCACCAAAATCCCATAGCATGTAATTTCCCAATCTTCTACCCAAGTTCTTATCGATGGAACTCACCTTGCATCAATGGAGGTTAGGATGATAGCTAAGCTGCAATTGGATTGCCACCTTGGTTAAAACTTCACCTCTAACACCATCAAACCCGTAATCCCATCTTATCCATTCCCGGCAAGAATTGCACAAGTTAAGGATGTTACTTGACATAGACTCGTTGTAGTCATGTCTTGTGCACTTATGAACTTGCATGAAGACTTGGACGATGGTTGTAGGACGACTGTTAGAGTTCACCCTTCGTCGATGAAACTTTGTGAGAAGTTGTTGGATATCAAGATTGTAGTTGCGAAATTGTATACCCTTGTAGCTTGTTGTGGCAGTTATTTTGTCTAAGAAGGAAACTCAATAGCAACTTTATCATTATCCTAACCTCCTTTGATGTAAGGTGAGTTCAATAGATAGGAATTTGGATATAATAATGAGAAATTGCATGACATGGGGTTATGGTGAGGTACACTTGTTGCATGCTTCACTAATTGGTGATATATATATATATATATATATATATATATATATATATATATATATATATATATATATTCTCTTGATGCTTAATTGTGTTCCATGTTGTTAAACTATGAATAAGTAGATTATACTTCTGATCAAGAACTGGTTTGTACAAGTTTAGAATGTTGTTGGATTGCTTGGATGCTTGTATTTGGAGAAAAATTGGATGCTATAGCACAAAATGCAGAAAAACTAGTTTTTGGAAGGTGTACCAGGGTACCCATATGAGGGTAACCCGTTCCCACGCAATGCAGAAGTGTAGAGAAACTGATTTCAGGGGGGTGTACCCGAGTACCCATTTGAGGGTACCCCGTTCTCACTGAATCAGATTGAATTTTCCCAAAACTTCATAAATTCATAACTTTAGTTTCATACGTCCATTTGACGCGGAGTTCGTGTCGTTGGAAAGCTAGTAAGACGTACTATCTTGGAAAATTTCTCCCGATACCGAATTGTCATTCTTTGAGACATCTGAAACCCAATTAGCGAATTTTCATTAATAGAATTTAGTGTGTGAAATTCCCTGAGAGTAGTTCAATTCCGGAAAGGGAACAGAACGCCTCCGTTGTGTTTTGAGACTTGGAAAAATCGTGTTTTGGAACATGTTATGTTTGTATGATCATGAATCTGTTAATTCCAAGTATGTGAATAACCGATTGATGCATTATATAGATATATTCTACGATGATCATATTGTGATTATCCGTCCATTCCAGTTGAATCTTCGGAGATGTTGCATGTGGGGCTTGATGTTGTGTGCTTGATATGGTTGATGTATGCTTAATCTAAGTAGGCCTAACTACTAGGTGTAAATCACGTACGACCATGGCTGTGTGATCAATGGGTCTGCCTTGGCTATGTGATCAACAGGCCTATACCGTTGTGATGTCCCGGTGAGGGTCTGAAAGGGCGTTTCCCGCTGACATTATTATCTGAAGCATCAGCGTTCTCGATATTTTGTACACATCTGAGCTACCATTACGATGTCTTGGCGAGGGTCCGAAAGGGAGCTTCCCATTGGCGTGACGTTTCTAAAGCATCGGCGTGCTTGGTATGGTGATGTTGTGATGCCTTGTAGGCGACTTTGTTAGAACAAGATTTGTTCTGATCAATTATCTTAGTTTTGATGATAACAATAATATGAATTTTGCTTAAGATAATATGGTACTCTAATCCAATGCAATTTCCTTTTCAGGAAATATATAAAGAGTATGCATAATTCAGCGCTCAGAAGCTTTGTCTCAAAGGGTTCAGCATGCAACATCAGAACATGGTCTGGCAAGACATCAGAAGATGGTCGAAGCAGAATCAGAACATGGGTCTATGGAAGCATCAGAAGAACATGAGATCAGAAGCACTGAAGTTCTGATGGTATCACGCTCAGAAGCACTTCAAGGTCAGAAGACCAGAAGATGCTTTGCACCAAGCTGTTTGACTCTGATGATATTCAAACGTTGTATTCACAAACATCAGATCAGAAGGAAGTACATGTGGCAGGCTACGCTGACTGACAAAAGGAACGTTAGAAGCTATTAAAGGCAACGTCAGTAGACACAGCGTGAACAAGGCTCGAGGTAGTTGACAAAAGCGTATAACATTAAATGCGATGATGTACGGAACACGCAAAGCATTAAATGCACTCAACGGTCATCTTCTCCAACGCCTATAAATATGAAGTTCTGATGAGAAGCAAGGTTAACGACTCTGAACAAAACAACTCATATTAACTTGCTGAAACTCTGTTCTATTCAAAGCTCAGAATCTTCATCTTCATCAAAGCTCACTACATTGCTGTTGTAATATATTAGTGAGATTAAGCTTAAACGTTAAGAGAAATATCACAGTTTGTGATTATAGCTTTTAAGAAGCAATTGTAATACTCTTAGAATTGATTACATTAAGTTGTAAGGAACTAGAGTGATCGTGTGGATCAGAATACTCTAGGAAGTCTTAGAGGTTATCTAAGCAGGTTGTAACTAGAGTGATCGTGTGGATCAGAATACTCTAGAAAGTCTTAGAGGGTATCTAAGCAGTTGTTCCTGGAGTGATCAGTGTGTGATCAGAAGACTCTGGAAGACTTAGTTGCTGACTAAGTGGAAAACCATTGTAATCCGTGCGATTAGTGGATTAAATCCTCAGTTGAGGTAAATCATCTCTGCGGGGGTGGACTGGAGTAGTTTAGTTAACAACGAACCAGGATAAAAATAACTGTGCAATTTATTTTTATCGGTCAAGTTTTTAAAGCTACACTTATTCAAACCCCCCCTTTCTAAGTGTTTTTCTATCCTTCAGACTTCACTTCGGATAAACTCAGCTCTAGTTATGCTACATAAGCAATATCACAAGGCTTTTGCCCGATGGGCTCGTGTAGTCATGACGACATATTTGTACTAGCGGTTAACACATCTGCGTATGGGTGATTTACGGGGGCGTCACACCACTTAGGCAATGTCACTTCGGTAGCTCGTCACATATGAATATTTAGGTAGGACTTACCCGATTCACTCGCGGTGTGCATGTGCAAGTCTCTTGACATTAGGCACGAGAGATAACCCATCGAGGGTGTGATTGTATGGTCTAGGTAGGGGCATTAACGTGCTTCTGGATTCCTCGTACATGGGTACGGGTCTGCATACTTGTTTGTGTTGGTTGTGTGTCAGTTTGTTTTGTTAATCTCATTAGTTAGTTATGGAACTACCAAAGGTGATTTTCCCCTTATTATGTATTTGTATCCAACCGTGAGGAAAGCCCCAAATCTTCATAAGTATCACTCAACAAGTGCATATAAACTATTCTCACCAAACGAGAATGAGGTTATAATAAGCAAAGATGTAGAGTTTGATGAAAACAAAAGATGAAACTGGCTAAATTTTTTAAGTAATTCAATGCAAAATGGTGAAAGCTCAAACGATTTAAAAATTGAGTTACAAGACGATCAAATAGATGAAGTTGCACAAAAACAAAAGGTATAAGGCCAATTAGATAAAAAAATTAATAAGTAATATTAAATGATTATGAGAACCATCTAAATCAATGAGTAGATAAAGAAAGATGACCTAGTAGAAGAAGCTATGATAGCTGGATTAAAATCAATTAACCTTAACCTAACTACAACATGCATATCTAATCACGAAATATTTGATGTCGCAGAAAAATTATGGAAATGAAAAAGCTAACAAATATAAATTAGGAGAAGTGTTGTTTATGTAATTCATAATCTATTAGAGTTTACTTGTATTGCAAGTTAACTACTTGAAACTGTTAGACAATTGCATAAACCTAGGAATTAATAGCAACGTGTGTAAGCAACTAAAATGATAGGATTCACACATGACATTGTACAATCCATTAAAACTAACTTTAGGACATAATAAAGACTCATTTTCATCCTTTGAAATGGAGATGCTGTAATAGTATTATTGACTTTTGAACATTTTTGGACCGTTCTACAAAACATTGACATGGAGACAGTGACACGTAACTATTCTAGTTTCTCTTGGCTGAGCTATCGATGAGTTTTGACCTTTATCTAGTTTCTATCTCTTGTCTGGAAAATGGCAGAATCTTGGCCACAACATAATATAAATATCTAATTTTCATATAGCAACAACAGCTGCCTACATTTAAAAGAAAACCTGCTTAACATTGGCACCTGGATGGCATACATCATACCAAAATTTTCTCCATGTAAAGAAAATAGAATGCATAATATGTTACTATATTTTAAAATATAAGAAATATAAACATTTTCATTGCCAAATATTATGAATGTGTAAATGCAACGATACTGATTATTGACAATTCGGTTTCATAAATTTGAAAATTCTAAATTTTTTTCTCAAATTTAATAAGTTGCCCCCCACCACCACAACCACTTAAACAACTTTTAAAATCAAGGTCGGTTCAAAGGTCAAGTTGATAATTGAGTATTTAGATTTTTTAAATAAATGTTTTAAATACAATAATTAAAAAATATCATAAAAAGAAAAAAATACATCTATTAATATATTTAATCAAAATATTTATGCTTCTTAAATAAATTGAAAAGATAAATTTTAAATAAAAATATTATAATTTATTGTGAGAAATAATTTGTGAGAAATAATATGGAGCGTATTTGATATATATATATATATATATATATATATATATATATATATATATATATATATATATATATATATATATATATATATATATATATATATATATATATATATATATATCCGGTAAAAACTAATATCTATTCTATTGTGAGAAATAAAAATTACTGTTATTCAGTATAAAATTTAATTAATGTTTTAGATTAAAAATATTATTATAATAGTATAATCTATTTGAAAATATTAAGTTTAATATTTAAAAATTATTATAATATTTTCTTTTACAATTATTCTGAGTAAAAATTATCAAGTAAAAATTTAACTCTTAAAAAATGATTTTATTTTCTATTATTATTATAATTATAACAAATAAACAATTTATCGTATGAATCTCCGTTTTTAGAATTTTTCAATATTATATATAATAGAAAAATATTTAGTTAACTCTATATGGAATTTTTAAATATTGAGACTCTTGTTTGGTTTAAAAGTAAGTACAAACAAATTATTTGTCAAATTAAATTGTTAAAAAATACAATTATATAAAATGAGATACATCATTAAATTACTTTTCTTAGTTAAGATTTAAGAAGATGAGTAGCCAATATATTCTTCTGATTATTTTAAAACTAATATTACTTTTGAGAAATTTTATGTTACAATTTTTCTTTCAGTCTTGAAAAATATTTATAGTTTAGATTATTTTAATTTAAAATAAAAACATTAAATACATTTAAATTATATTTTATATTTATATCCTAACTAATATAGTATAAGAAATATTTTAATAATGATTAATCATTGTAATAAAACTATTTTGGTTATGAATCTCTTTTTATGGAAGCTTTAAATATTTAGGGTAAGAGTAAAAAAATTCAATAAGATGCTATTTATATTAAATTATTTAATTTTAAATATTAATTAAATTTAACAATTGTCATCGATAATTATTAGGTCTTAATATAAATATGAGTTCATTAGATTTTAAAATAAATGGTGGAGATTAAGTGTTATTTTTTTCTCTCCTTCATTATTAAAATAAATGATGGAGGAAAGAAAAAAATGACACATAATCTCCATCATTTATTTTAAAATCTAATGGTTAGATATACAAAATTTAAATAAATAAATAAATATTAATATTAAATTGTATATAGGGTAATTGCTTATAAATAATTATATATTACTTAATACTATACATTTAGTATTTTTATATAAAAAAAGGAAATCATATAATTAAATATTAATATTAAAAACTGTTCAAATATTAAATAATATTATTAAATATTTAAATTTATTTATATTAATTATTGCCTTTTGAAAATAATGATAAGCAAATGCAAAGAGTTTTATAAATAATATTTTCGTTTAATAATTAACTTATAATTATATTAACGGCTATGATTATTTTATGTTTTTATTACTATATAAGTAATATTGATTGTTATTTTTTTATATAAAAAATATAAATTAATAATTTTATTGGAAATTAATATATTTTTAGATTATTAAATGATTATTTTTAAATTTTTTGATTGTACAATAATATATATTTAAATATTAATTATTAGATAACACATATCATCTTTAAAATTATTTTTAATCAATTTTTATTATTTTTAAAAGACAACAAGTCAAATATTTAGTTTCTCAAAATATAAGTAGAATTAAGTTTTGATGAATAGTGTATAAATTATATATATATATATATATATATATATATATATATATATATATATATATATATATATATATATATATATATATATATATATATATATATATATATATATATATATATATATATATTTTTAATTTCACATAAAGGCAGAATGTCTACTTAAAATAATAATTTTTTAACTTTGATATTTTTTTTTAAAAGTTCATATTTTTTCTTACTAAGTGGGTCACCTATTTTAAATTATAAAATATGCTAAATTTTTGGATCATAATTTTAAACTAATAATAATAATAATAATAATAATAAATATGTGTTTGTTTGATGATTAAATGACAATCTCATAAATATTATTTTCATTCATTTTTTAATAAGTTATTAAAAAAAATTAAAATTAATTCAATTTTTTTAATAATATTATAGTTTTTAAAATATGAAATAAGTTTTTTAAAACAATATAAACTATAAATACAATTTAAATTAAATTCTTCAACAAACACCCTTAATAATAAAATCCAATGAAAGCTACTCGTGAATAGATATAAGTCAGTAAATATTAAATAACAACCACCACCTTCATAAAGTATTGGTTGAGGAATAAGGAGGCACATGCTTTTGCTTTTATTTTAAAACCACTAATAAAACAAAACTTTATTGAATGATAGCAAAATTCTAACTACCACACACAAAATGTAGCTTCTACTTTTTCACAAACATATTAATAATCATTTTAATTTTAATACTAGATAAGTGCAAACAAATATTTTTTTTTTTTGGTGTTAACCGACCGGTATCCGCGGGGGAAAGGGGCCCCACGTGACTAATCCGGACCCGGGCTCGGAGGCGACGGCACCGTGGCCCCAGGGCGTTTTTGACTCCAGCCGGGATCGAACCCGGGTACTAGCCGATTCCGTCCCTTTTTGGAGAAAGCTCATTTGCCACTTGAGCCAACCCTTTGAGGTTAGTGCAAACAAATATTTGTTAGGCTTAAATATTATTCTTCTCCCTTTATATTTATTTCTCAAGTTCCAAAAATCATGCAACTAAATTTAAAACCAAACGGGTCAAATAAAAAACCCAATCTCATTATCATTCCGATTTTGATGTTGAGCCTTTTTTGCAATTAAACTGGTATCAATTTGATTAGACCGGTAAAATGACCCATTTGCATCTCATTATTAAAAATGCATGCAACTGATTTTATTTAAGAGTCATGTTATCATGACACCAGAAATATTACAGCGTAGCTCTACACCGTGTATTTTCTATGCTTGGTTTTATGCATGACACAAATTTTAATTTTTATAAAATAATAAAATTAATAAAATAAGTAGACTTTACCGTATGAAAATACGGTGTGTGTCAAATATAAGGTATCTATATCATTTCTCATTATTTAATTTTCTTTATTATAAAAATCAGACATTTGTTTAAATTCAACTACAAAAATTAAAATTAAATCGTCTTAAATTTTTAGATGTCTTAAGTAAGTTAAACACAATTTAGCTGTAATACAATAAATCAATTCTATTTTGTGAACATTTAACCGTAATAAATATTTTATAAACTCTTATTAAATAATAGCTTAACTAAGTTAAATTTTGAGCCATATAAAATAATTTGCTTTTCACACTCTCAAAAACGGAAAAACGACTCTAACAGAAATTAATCACTCGAATAAAAAAGCTAAGATGAATGACATAGATTTTTCGAAAAAATTTAATAAAAAATTCTTATATACTTATTATCGATAGAATAAATTGTTTTAAAAACCTTAAGCTATTTACTATTTAATAAAGGATGAAATATAAAAAAGTTAAATTATATTAAATAATTAGTTGATATTTTTTTTTTGACTGAATTTGTAGAAATAGGTGAAAATTGTCAATAAATTTAATATCGTTGTGTATTCAGAATTGAATTTGAATCCTTTTTTTATCATATTATTTTTTAGGTATAGATCGAATATTTTATAAAAAAATTTAGATATAATTTTTTAGATATGTTTTATATTATTTTTTTAATAAAAATATAAAAAAATCTATAATTTTTTCTTACACATATATAAACTTTTTTAATTTTATGCATGCAAATTGCATAAACTAACCATACCATGGGATTGTTTATTTGCATTTATTGGGAATATGAATTAATTAAATTATTAAAAAAATTTGTCACTCCTATTTATTGATTAGTTTTCTTCAATTTTCCCACATTTTTTTTTCTTCTTTCACCGCTAACCACTCAGTACAAAGGAAGCTGCAACAAAGTCCAAAAGCACCTTAACCTCCCTCCATGCTCTCAAATCTTTCCACAGAATCTTCATCACAAGGGTTTCTTTCTCACCTTCCTTTTCTGTCTCCAACCTACAACTGTTTTTTTTACTATAACAATCTTTATAAGATCTAATCCAGTTGCAAATTTCTCAGTTGAATTTTCACCATGGGTATGGGAAATCAAGATGCAATTAAGCAGTTGCAGTCTTTGTTGGACAATGGTATGCTTCAAAAGATTGAATTTTGATTTGCATTCTAATCTTTTTGCATCATCTTTTGTTGATTGATTACTGACTGAAGTTTTTTGTTTTTGTTTTTTTGTTGTAGTTGATGAGCAGCAGAAGATCACATTCAAGGTTTGGTTTTTGATTTTGTTGTGTTTTTGCTCGATCTTGATTTTGGAGTTTTATGATTCATGATCTATAACCTGATTTGAAAAAGAAAAAAAAAACCATTTTTAACCTGATCTATAACCTTTTAGTTGCTAAGAAGTTTTCAGGAGATATGGTTAATTTTAAAGGGTAGATTTTGATGTTTGGAAAGAAATCTTAGAGTTAGAGAATAAATTATGCTAAATTTGGTGATGATGCATCTAAATCAGAATATTTTAATGTATTTTTTCCTTTAATTGTGTTTTAAGCCTCTACATAATTTAGCGTATGTATGTTTTATTCCGCGGTGAAGAAAATTGATCTTAAGTGAATTGATTATGTAAAATTTTACTTGGCTAAAAGTGATTTGAAAGTGAAGTAATTTATGTTTGGTTAAATTTTTTCTAGTGGATTGATATGTCAATTTTAGTGTAAAAATCATATTTAGACTCAAAAGTTACAAATTTTAACTTTAAGTAGAATTAATTCTGGAAAACATAATCAATTATACTTGAGAGCAAGTAAACATGTCAAAAATCAATTTTACATATCTAGAATCAATTCTAGATGCTGCAAATGTGTAATCAAACATACACTTAATCATTCATTTTTATGTAATTTTGAGGGCTCTTTGGATGGACTTATTTAAGTTTGTCTACTACATGTAGGTATTTGTGAAACTGTTTTGAGAGATATCAATAAGTTGTTTTCAACTTATTTTAATAAGCAATCCAGGATAGTTTATGAAAACAACTTATAATTTATATGAAAGCAATTTGACTTTGTTTTTTGTTTATTATTGAAATAACTTATTCATAAGCACTTATATGTTATAAGGGATTAATTAAGTTGTTTGTCCAAACATGACCTTAGTTAAACATATAGTAGTGAGAGTAAAGAACTTGTTGCGTCTTACTAGTTTTTTTGTCCTGAAACCCTTCTCTTTATATTTCAGAATATGCACCAGGGATATCCTGCTGAAACATTAGGGCGGTTTCTCAAAGCTCGGGACGGAAATGTTGCCAAAGCTCATAAAATGGTAGTTAAATCTCTTATGTTTGGTAGAATCTCTTAGATGAAATTTCAGCCATGTTGCGTCACTTTTGATCTTTGGATGTACATAGTTTTCTGACAATTTTAACTGTTGCAGTTAATTGATTGTTTAAATTGGAGAGTGGAAAACGAGATTGACAAAGTTTTAGCGGTGAGTTCTCTCATTCCATACAACTTCTTCTTCTTAGAAATTTATCTGCTTTTCTGGTTATATTTTTCGTGAAACTTGTTTGTTGAATTCTTTCATCAAATGGAATTATGAATCAGATCATAATTCATAACAATATTGAATTGAATTATCTCCTTTTTATATATCAGAAGCCAATCCCAACGGAGTTGTACAGAGGTGTGCGAGATTCTCAACTCATAGGAATGTCTGGCTACACAAAAGAGGTACAACAAAGGACGAACGACATCTTTTTAGATCATCTGAAATGCTTTTATTGCACAATTTCTTATTTCTTTCGTTTTTTGGATGAATTATTCCAGGGCCTACCAGTCATCGCTGTTGGCGTTGGGCTCAGTACATATGACAAAGCATCTGTAAGGATCTCATCCTACCGTCTCTTTTCATCACACCTTTAAAATATGATAGATACTAATACTTGCAAAGAAAAGCTTTACCTGAACTCTTTGGTGTTCAATGCCGGCTTGTGGTATATAAACTCCGAGGATTATCTATGTGATATTAAATTACGAGTTTCTTTCTTTTTCAGGACAAATACTATATACAGTCACACATCCAAGTGAACGAATATAGGGATCGGGTGATCTTGGTAAGCACCTAATTATTTAATCTATATCATACTACAAACGGAACTCCAAAAGCGGAAACACCAACACATTATTGCTCGTCTTTCCACTAGTTATTCGTATAAACTCTCACGACCTTTTTGCGTATTTGAAAATTTTATTTTAGCCAACTGCTACAAAGAAGTATGGAAGATATAGTGGCACCTGTGTGAAAGTCTTGGATATGACTGGTTTGAGATTTTCAGCACTCAACCAATTAAGGGTATGCTAGCAATCCACGGAAAATGTTCGCTCATTCATTGGACTTTGTTATCGTCAATGCTAATGTCACTGCAATTATAGTTTGACAGTTCGGTTTGATTGCCTTTTGCAGCTATTGACAGCTATATCTACGATAGATGACTTGAACTACCCGGAAAAAACAGACACATACTATATCGTTAACGCACCATACGTATTCTCCGCGTGTTGGAAGGTTTGTGCCTGTCTTAATGTTACCAGAGTTTCACTTCTCCCTCTTTAATTTCATTATCATAATATCGAAATTGAAAGATTAACAACTGAAATCTTTTTACTTCAATGATATTTGGAAGGTTGTAAAGCCTCTTTTACAAGAAAGAACAAGGAAGAAAATCCAGGTATTGCAAGGCTGTGGCAAGGACGAATTACTCAAGGTAATGGACTATGGATCTCTCCCACACTTCTGCAAAAAACAAGATTCCAAGTCATCGAGACATAGCGCAGTTGCATCAGTTACCGAAAACTGTTTCTCCTTCAATCATGCATTCCATCAACAACTCTATAACCACGTAAAGCAGCAAGCTAACTCTGCGGAGTCATCACCACTAATGAGACAAGAATCTTTTTATGTAGACATACCAGAGCCAGACCCTGATGATGCCAAAATAGCCAAAACCATTGAAGTCGAGTTCCACAAATTGGAAAATCAGAACAACGGAAACATTGAAGTTGAGTTTCACAAAATGGAAATTCAGAAGAAAGGCTTCACTAGCTCGCGAAATGGTCTTGTTGTTAATGGAAGACACTGAGAAAGCTTATGAAGATTCTGAGCAACTTTTATTTCTTGATTTGCTTTATGATATATATCTATTTGATATGGAAGAGTATTGTTAAGAAATGTGGTTGGGCTTACTTCAACCCTACAAAACCGGCTTCTGGCTTGTAGGATGAAGATTGCCCATAACATGTTCGGATCATATATATTGTCTGATGAAGACTCTTAACAGTTATACCCCGTTCTTTATTAGTACAAAAGGTATACCAAGTTATTATCAGATGTAATGTAATATTGTAATGTTTGCATCAACTCAAATGCAGACACAAACTTTAATCTAATTTCTATAACTACTTTCAATGATGAGTTTATGATATGATATTTGTTTAACATGGAAACGGTGGCTCTATATTATAATTGCCATGATATAACTATTTTGATATATGTTACTTAAGATTTTTATTTTGAATTTTTTTTGAACTCAAGATTTACTCAAATGTTAAGACTTCATGAATGAAGCATATATTTTTTTTTAACAAAAAAATTTGTTTTGTATATGGTGTATTTCAAACTTATTAATTATCATAAGACTTTTTTGATGACGTATAAGACTGAAAATTATTAAATAGTAGTTTTCAAAATAAAATGTTGAGGTGTGCAATAACTATATTGACAATAGTTTTTATTTATTTATTCACAAGTGTTATGGAGTAATATATTTATTTTGTATAACGGATTAAGTAACTATTAATATATACGGTGTATTTCAAACTTAACTATCGCAAGACCTTTTCTTGATAACGTATAAGATTTTGAAAATTATTAAATTGTTTTTAGAACCAAATGTTAAGGCGTGCAATAATTGTATTGTCAATAATCATAAGAATTTTTATAGAACATATACAGGGATGGCAACAAAACCCATACCCACGGATACCCACCCGAACCCGCTCCGAAGTTGACGGGGAAAACCCGTTTTGACTGGGTTTCGGTTTTCCCCGATTACAAAATATGGAGTCGGGTCGGGTAATGGGAACACTAGTACCTACCCCAAACCCGCCCCCGTTTATTTCATTCTATATATTATTATATATTTTTGATAATTTAGAATAATAAATACATAGCCAAAGTTTTGATATTTTGATTTAAATTTATTATTTAAAACATTTGAAATATATATATATATATATATATATATATATATATATATATATATATATATATATATATATATATATATATATATGATTTTTTTTAAATTGTTTCATTTTATTATTTATAAAGTAATTTAATTTTGAAAAAAATAAATATTTCTATTAAAAAAATTGATTTTACTAAATGGATGATGGCGGGGCGGGATACCCGAACCTGTTTGGGTCGGGTTTGAGTTTTAATTCTCCATCTCTGTTTGGGTTTGGGGCGGAGAATGAAGATTGTTTTGAGATTCGGGTTTGGGTTTGGGAGAGGTAATAACCGTCCCCGATCTGTCCCGCTGCCATCCCTATATACTTCTATTGAGTTCTGTCGGTTTACAATTTCACAAGCAATATTTATTATTACAATTTACAATAATACAAAGGGTTTGCACCTTAACCACCTACCTACAATAAACATTTGGACTTAAAATTCATTTGGAATTTTCACATATTGAATTGACAAATATTGCTTGACAAATATGAGTCGGTTTACCAAATATTGAATTTTCACATATTGGATTTCTCTTTATTTTAATATAAGTCATACTCAACAATATCCACCTTGACAAATATCAAACTCCTATGAAAATTTCATACATGACAATCACATCATGACAAGTTCAAGCATGACTGATTTGGTCAAGATATTTGCTGCATTATTTGAAATATGAACACTTTTAATTAATATATGCTAGATGCAATTAACTCTCTAATCTTGTGAAACCTTGCATCAATATACTTGGTCTTGGATTGCTACACATGTTTGTTTGCCAAATAAATGACACTCTGACTATCATAATGCAACTGAACTTCAGATTGCTCAACACTCAATTTTTTCATAAATCCTTTAAGCCATAAGGCTTCTTTGCATGCTTTACCTGCTGCCATGTACTCTTCATTAGTTGTCGACATAACCATTATGAATTAAACCATTGATTTTTAACAAATGGGTTTCATTCTAAAGTAAAGACATACCCTGTTGTAGACCTTGTATCATTCATATCATAGATATAGTCTGAATCAATATATCTTACAACTGAAGGCTCACCATGTTCACACCTAAACATGTTACCACGACCCGTTGCATCCTTTAAGTACATGAAAATTTAATTGACTGCTTCCCAATGACGCTTTCCCAGTTTAGATATAAACTTACAAACTTGACTTACAACCTGTGCTAAATCTAGTGCACTGCAGACCATAACATACGTTAAACAACAACAATGACATAAGGAACCTTTGACATATACTCAGCTTCTGCATCTGTCTTTGGAGCTGATCCAATGAGAGCTTAAAGTGATTCACCTTTAAGTACTAATAACCTTCAAATTACTCATGCCAAACTTGCCTAGCACATTGTTTCATACAAAGACTGCTTTAAACCATATAAAGACCTTTTCAATTTACAAACTAGTATGTCATGTACAATGTTACTTAATCCTTCTTGATGCTCCAGGTAAATTTGTTCATCTAAATTTTCATGAAAGAATATTGTCTTCACACCCATACGCTTTAAATGCTTGTCTTGGTTGGCTACCAAGGCTAACACTGCCCTAATAGAAGTATTTCTGAAAACCAGAGAGAAAATATCATCATGGTCAACTCCTTTATGATGTGAGTGCCCCTTTACCACAAGATGAACTTTGATTTTGGAGTAGTCTTCTGAGCTTGGGAT
This sequence comes from Vicia villosa, assembly GCF_029867415.1. Classification (NCBI taxonomy): domain Eukaryota; kingdom Viridiplantae; phylum Streptophyta; class Magnoliopsida; order Fabales; family Fabaceae; genus Vicia; species Vicia villosa. Next base: position 113,614,753 of record NC_081182.1, on the reverse strand, counting down.
GATTGTGATGGAGCTGCTTGAGATGATTGTGAAGGAGCTGCTATGGGTGTCAACTACTTTCCTTAGTTGCCATGAATCCTCAGTAGGCAACTTAGCACAGTAAGATTCCCATTCACATCCATCCTTACACCTGACCCTAACCCTTATCTTGTCATTCTTAGTGAACCTTAAATCTCTGCCAGAATGGACTGCATAAGTAACAATTGCCTCCTTGAAATCTTCCTTTGTAGTAAAATAGGTTCCCACTTCCCATCTGTAATTGGACATATCCTTTAAAAGCTTAAAAATTGGATACTTCTTTCTCCTAGCCCTACTGCTATCATCACTATCACAATCACTTCCAAGATCCTCACTATCATTATCACTCCCTTTACTATCTTCTTTGTTTTCATCAGACATTTGTTTTCCTTTTTTACTTTTCATTTGTTCATTATCTTCAATATCACAGTCCAATAGGTTTCCATCCTCCTCTTCCAGTTCAGTACTATACTCATCAGAGTCATCATCAAATACTATCTCCATTGCACTATCATACTCGAAGTTTCTATCATCAGAACTATCATCAGTCAGTCTTAAATCATCATCAACCTCACCACCCACAGGTCCATTATCAGCTCCAACTGCACTCACATCATCTTGTGCTACATCTCTGGCCCTCTCATCATCTTGTGTTACATCATTAGTCCTCACATCATCCTGTGCTACATCATTGGCCCTCTCACCATCTTGTGTTACATCATTAGTCCTCACATCATCCTGTGCTACATCATTGGCCCTCTCACCATCTTGTGTTACATCGTTAGTCCTCACATCATCATGTGCTACATCATTGGCCCTCTCATCAAATTCCTTCAATATTTCCTCAATCTCTACTACTATCTCATCTACTATCTCATTAGGTGGCATCTCATTAAGTGGAATATCATCTAACACAACTTCAGCTTCATCAGCAAAAACTGAAGGATAGAAAAACACTTAGAAAGGGGGGGTTTGAATAAGTGTAGCTTTAAAAACTTGACCGATAAAAATAAATTGCACAGTTATTTTTATCCTGGTTCGTTGTTAACTAAACTACTCCAGTCCACCCCCGCAGAGATGATTTACCTCAACTGAGGATTTAATCCACTAATCGCACGGATTACAATGGTTCTCCACTTAGTCAACAACTAAGTCTTCCAGAGTCTTCTGATCACACACTGATCACTCCAGGAACAACTGCTTAGATACCCTCTAAGACTTTCTAGAGTATTCTGATCCACACGATCACTCTAGTTACAACCTGCTTAGATAACCTCTAAGACTTCCTAGAGTATTCTGATCCACACGATCACTCTAGTTCCTTACAACTTAATGTAATCAATTCTAAGAGTATTACAATTGCTTCTTAAAAGCTATAATCACAAACTGTGATATTTCTCTTAACGTTTAAGCTTAATCTCACTAATATATTACAACAGCAATGTAGTGAGCTTTGATGAAGATGAAGATTCTGAGCTTCGAATAGAACAGTGTTTCAGCAAGTTAATATTCACAGAAATTGTGTAAGTTTGTTAACCTTGCTTCTCATCAGAACTTCATATTTATAGGCGTTGGAGAAGATGACCGTTGAGTGCATTTAATGCTTTGCGTGTTCCGTACAGCATCGCATTTAATGTTATACGCTTTTGTCAACTACCTCGAGCCTTGTTCACGCTGTGTCTACTGACGTTGCCTTTAATAGCTTCTAACGTTCCTTTTGTCAGTCAGCGTAGCCTGCCACATGTACTTCCTTCTGATCTGATGTTTGTGAATACAACGTTTGAATATCATCAGAGTCAAACAGCTTGGTGCAAAGCATCTTCTGATCTTCTGACCTTGAAGTGCTTCTGTGCGTGATACCATCAGAACTTCAGTGCTTCTGATCTCATGTTCTTCTGATGCTTCCATAGACCCATGTTCTGATTCTGCTTCGACCATCTTCTGATGTCTTGTCAGACCATGTTCTGATGTTGCATGCTGAACCCTTGAGAGACAAAGCTTCTGAGCGCTGAATTATGCATACTCTTTATATATTTCCTGAAAAGGAAATTGCATTGGATTAGAGTACCATATTATCTTAAGCAAAATTCATATTATTGTTATCATCAAAACTAAGATAATTGATCAGAACAAATCTTGTTCTAACAATCTCCCCCTTTTTGATGATGACAAAAACATATATAAATGATATGAATTTGCGATCAGAAAGAGCAGACGGCAAAAGACAAATTACACAGCTATAGCATAAGCATGTGAATATGTCTCTCCCTGAGATTAACAATCTCCCCCTGAGATAAATAATCTCCCCCTGAAATAAATACTCGAAGAACTTTAATAAAAGACTTCCCTGATTATTTCGGTAGAGACGATCACATAAGCTTCTGTCTTCAAAGAATTCATAGCTTCTGACTTCTGCTTCCATTGGACAGCTTCAGAACTTTGAATTTCTTTAGATCCCTAGAACACTCACAGCTTCTGATTCCTGCTTCCATTTAGGACAGCTTCAGAACTTGAATTTCTTTGATCATCAGAACATTCACAGCTTCTGATTTCTGCTTCCCTCAGATAGCTTCAGAGCTTTGAATATCTACCAACATCACTTCATGCTAGATTTGTATCAGAACATTGTTGAATGTACCAGAGCATCATCAGAGCATCTCTACATCCTGAAATGTTACAGAACAAAACTAAACGACAAAAGTCAGCATGAACGAGTCAGAACATAAAATGTATATTAGAACACATGATATGTATCAGAGCCATATAGGCTAAAATAATGCATCAGAGCAAATAGAATTTTGTCAGAACAAATAGACAAATTTTGGATCAAATTCTATTATCAGTGCTTCTGATTATTCTACTTTCTTGCTTCTGATTCTGAAGCTTGACAGCACTCAGCTTGCTTCAGTTTCCATGAGCTTATTCTTTTTACAGAATAACACTTCTTATGGTTTTGCTTCTTGTGTTTGCTTTGAAGATTTTCTTCACTTCTTTATACCTGCAAAACACTTAAACCATATAGAACTTGCAGTTCTTGTTAGTGAATGTGTGGGAGCTTTACCCAGCAACTGATAGATTAATCAAATCATTTATCATTTATCTTCTCCCCCTTTTTGTCATAACATCAAAAAGAATATATCAAAAGATTCAGATGTATAAAACGACAAACAAAATCAATGAAATGCAAAACAAAGAAACTTTTCATTGATAATCAAAAGATATTACATGAGAAGATGTTTAACAAGCAGATGCAACAAGGAAAGAAAATAAAATGAAACAAATGATGGATAGCATTTAATGTTACGTGACATGAGGAGAGATAATAAAGACAAATGAGGTGACTAGCACAGTTACCTATGGTCGGCGTCCCTTCAACTGCACGCGCGCTTATCCATGAACAGTAAAGACAGGTTTACCATCCCGAGATAAAACGTTACAGCTGTTTTGCTTTAAAAGAGGTTCTGAATCAACTTAGACAATGAAACGTTAGTAATAACCGAATCATAATTTCTAAAAGATTTCAATCAGAACTTCTGATTAAAAAATAATCCACTTTCATTTCAGAAGATACTCATACATAAGAACTTCTCATCTTCTCATTCTGGGCATAAATCCATACTGATGTTCTTCAGAATGAACTTAAACCTATCTTCAGCCAGGGGTTTTGTAAAGATATCAGCCCATTGATGGTCTGTATCCACAAAGTTTAAAGATAGAACACCCTTCTGAACATAGTCCCTTATGAAATGATGTTTAATCTCAATATGTTTAGCTTTTGAATGAAGAATAGGATTCTTAGATAAACATATAGCAGAAGTATTATCACAGAATATAGGACTGTTACTCTCATATATCTGATAATCTTCTAGCTGACTCTTCATCCAGAGCATCTGTGTACTGCAACCAGCAGCAGCGACATATTCTGCTTCTGTTGTTGATAGAGCAATAGTTGCTTGCTTCTTGCTATACCAAGAGATCAAATGACTTCCAAGAAATTGGCAACTTCCTGAAGTACTCTTTCTTTCAATTCTATCTCCAGCATAGTCAGCATCGCAGAATCCTACTAAGTTGTATTCTTTAGATTTTCTGTAAACTAAACCAACATTAGTAGTACCTTTCAGATACCTTAGAATTCTCTTAACAGCAGTTAAATGAGATTCTCTAGGATCTGATTGGAATCTAGCACACAAACAAACACTGAACAGAATGTCAGGTCTAGAAGCAGTCAAATATAGAAGAGATCCAATCATACCTCTGTATAACTTCTGATCTACCTTCTTACTTACCTCATCCTTACCTAGGATGCATGTCGGATGCATAGGAGTTTTGGCTTCTTTGCAGTCTAGAAGATTAAACTTCTTCAGAAGTTCCTTCACATACTTGGTTTGATGAACATACGTTCCTTCTGATGTTTGATTTATTTGTATCCCAAGGAAATACTTGAGTTCTCCCATCATGCTCATTTCAAACTCAGCCTGCATAGACTCAGCAAACTCCTTTCCAAGTGTAGCATTAGATGTTCCAAAAATAATATCATCTACATATATTTGACAAATTAAAATATCCCTTTTAAAGGTTTTACAAAAGAGAGTAGTGTCCACTTTTCCTCTAGTGAAACCATTATCCAGAAGGAAAGAACTTAAGCGTTCATACCAAGCTCTGGGAGCTTGTTTCAATCCGTACAACGATTTCTTTAGTTTAAAAACATGATTAGGAGACATGGAGTCTTCAAAACCAGGAGGTTGATGGACATAAACTTCTTCATCTATATAACCATTTAAGAAGGCACTCTTAACATCCATCTGATAGAGAGTGATGTTATGTTGAGTGGCAAATGAAATTAATAGACGAATAGATTCTAACCTGGCCACTGGTGCAAAGGTTTCTGTATAGTCAATCCCTTCTTGCTGACTATAACCCTGAGCCACCAGTCTGGCTTTGTTCCTTACCACTTCACCTTTCTCACTGAGCTTGTTTCTGAAGACCCATTTTGTACCGATTATATTGAATCCATCTGGTCTAGGAACAAGATCCCAAACATCATTCCTTGTAAACTGATTCAGTTCTTCTTGCATAGCAATTATCCAGTCTGGATCTTCTAGAGCATGATCAACAGAAGTTGGCTCGATCAAAGATACAAGACCTAATTGACAGTCTGCATTGTTCTTAAGGAATGCTCTTGTTCTGATTGGATCATTCTTCTTTCCAAGAATGACATCTTCTGAATGACCAGAAATGAGTCTGGATGATCTTCTGACAGATGGTTCTTCAGAAATGCTTAGATTCTCCAGAGAAGCTGATACTTGATCTTCAGATTCTTTGCTTCTGAGAAGCTCTGCTTCTGATGCGTTGCTTCTTGGCTCAACAACTTCTGATATATCAATATCACAATCTGCAAAATTATCAAACTGCTTTGGTTTTTCAGAACCAAGCTTATCATCAAACCTGATATTGATTGATTCTTCTACAATCAATGTTTCAGTATTGTATACTCTGTAGCCTTTTGAGCGTTCAGAATATCCAAGAAGGAAACATTTTTGTGCTTTGGAATCAAACTTACCAAGATGATCTTTAGTGTTCAGAATAAAGCATACACATTCAAAAGGATGGAAATATGAAATGTTGGGCTTTATATTCTTCCACAATTCATAAGGAGTCTTATTTAGAATAGGTCTGATAGAGATTATATTCTGAATATAGCATGCAGTGTTTATTGCTTCTGCCCAGAAATGCTTAGCCATATTGGTTTCATTGATCATGGTTCTGGCCATTTCTTGCAGAGTCCTATTCTTTCGTTCTACAACTCCATTTTGCTGTGGAGTTCTAGGACAAGAGAAATCATGGGCAATACCATTTTCTTTGAAGAAATCTTCAAAGAATCTGTTCTCAAATTCACCACCATGATCACTTCTGACCTTTATGATTTTACACTCTTTTTCAGATTGAATCTGAATGCAGAAATCAAAGAACACTGAATGAGACTCATCCTTGTGTTTCAAGAATTTTACCCACGTCCAGCGGCTATAATCATCTACGATGACTAATCCATATTTCTTCCCTCTGACAGATGCTGTTTTGACTGGGCCAAACAGATCAATGTGCAAGAGTTCTAATGGCCTTGAGGTAGAAACAACATTCTTGGACTTGAATGCAGGTTTGGAGAACTTGCCCTTCTGACATGCTTCACAAAGAGCATCTGATTTGAATTTCAGATTAGGGAGTCCTCTGACAAGATCCAGTTTGTTAATCTGAGAAATCTTTCTCAAACTAGCATGACCTAATCTTTTGTGCCAGACCCACTGCTCTTCAGAAACAGACATAAGACAAGTCACCTTCTGACTCATAAGATCTTGCAGATCTGTCTTATAAATGTTGTTCTTCCTCTTGCCTATAAATAGGATTGAGCCATCCTTCTGATTTACAGCTTTGCAAGACTTTTGATTAAAGATTATATCATAACCATTGTCACTCAATTGACTGATAGATAAGAGGTTATGTGTTAATCCTTCTACAAGAAGTACATTAGAAATGGAAGGAGAGTTACCAGACTTTATAGTTCCAGAGCCAATTATCTTGCCCTTCTGATCTCCTCCAAACTTGACTTCTCCTCCAGACTTAAGCACCAGGTCTTGGAACATAGACCTTCTTCCTGTCATGTGTCGTGAGCATCCAGAGTCCAGGTACCACGACATGTTGTGCTTTGTCCTTTTTGTAGCCAAGGATATCTGCAATAGGAATAATCTTATCCTTAGGTACCCACATTTTCTTGGGTCCTTTCTTGTTAGATTTTCTCAAGTTCTGATTGAACTTGGATTTAACATTGTAAGCAATAGGAGGAACAACATGATAATTCTTAATGTGAGTTTCATGATATTTCCTAGGTTGTGTCACATGCTTCTTAGTGTGTGTAATGTGAAAACTTTGAGCATGTGAAGTGTGCCTAATATCATGTGAGTGGCCATACTTGAACTGATCATACAATGGCTTGTATGTGATTTTCATTTCATCAACAGGTTCAAGTTTGTATGGGGTTTCACCCTCAAAACCAATGCCAACTCTACTGTTTCCAGACACAGCATATATCATAGAAGCTAGCTGACTTTTGCCAATACTTCTAGATAAGAACTTCCTGAAACTTAAATCATATTCTTTCAGAATATGATTTAGACTAGGAGTGGATTTTTCTGAATCAGAAGGAGATCCAACATTGTTGGATAATTTTAAAACTTTTTCTTTTAATTCAGAATTCTCCAACTCAAGCTTCTTCGTTTCAAATTCAAATAGCTTTTTCAGCTTTTTGTATTTGAGACTGATCTGAGACTTGAATTCCAGAAGTTCTGTTAGACTGGAAACTAACTCATCTCTGGTAAGTTCAGAAAATACCTCTTCAGAATCTGATTCTGATGTAGATTCTGATCCGTCATCTTCTGTCGCCATCAGCGCACAGTTGGCCTGCTCATCTTCCGAGTCTGATTCATCTTCTGACTCATCCCAGGTTGCCATAAGACCTTTCTTCTTATGAAACTTCTTCTTGGGATTTTCCTTCTGAAGTTTTGGACATTCATTCTTGAAGTGTCCAGGCTCATTGCATTCATAGCACATGACCTTCTTCTTGTCAAATCTTCTGTCATCAGAAGATTCTCCACGTTCAAATTTCTTTGAACTTCTGACGCCTCTGAACTTCCTTTGCTTGTTCTTCCAGAGTTGATTTAGCCTTCTGGAGATCAAGGACAGTTCATCTTCTTCTTCAGATTCTGATTCTTCAGGATCTTCTTCTCTAGCCTGAAAAGCGTTAGTGCATTTCTTGATATTGGATTTTAATGCAATAGACTTACCTTTCTTTTGAGGCTCGTTTGCATCCAGTTCAATTTCATGACTCCTCAAGGCACTGATCAGCTCTTCCAAAGAGACTTCATTTAGATTCTTCGCAATCTTAAATGCAGTCACCATAGGACCCCATCTTCTGGGTAAGCTTCTGATGATCTTCTTTACGTGATCAGCCTTGGTGTATCCCTTGTCAAGAACTCTCAATCCAGCAGTAAGAGTTTGAAATCTTGAAAACATCTTTTCAATGTCTTCATCATCCTCCATCTTGAAGGCTTCATACTTCTGGATTAAAGCGAGAGCTTTAGTCTCCTTGACTTGAGCATTTCCTTCATGAGTCATTTTCAAGGACTCATATATGTCATAGGCCGTTTCCCTGTTAGATATCTTCTCATACTCAGCATGAGAGATAGCATTCAGCAAAACAGTTCTGCATTTATGATGATTCCTGAAAAGCTTCTTCTGATCATCGCTCATTTCTTGCCTTGTCAGCTTTACGCCACTGGCATTTACCGGATGTTTGTAACCATCCATCAGAAGATCCCATAGATCACCATCTAGACCAAGAAAGTAACTTTCCAGTTTATCTTTCCAGTATTCAAAGTTTTCACCATCAAATACCGGCGGTCTAGTATAACCATTGTTACCGTTGTGTTGCTCAGCAGAGCCAGATGTAGATGTAGACTTTGCAGTTTCATCAGCCATCTTTTACTGAAGCGTTTTTCTCTTCCTGAATCTTTTCTAAACACGGTTAATTGATTGCACCTTAGAACCGGCGCTCTGATGCCAATTGAAGGATAGAAAAACACTTAGAAAGGGGGGGTTTGAATAAGTGTAGCTTTAAAAACTTGACCGATAAAAATAAATTGCACAGTTATTTTTATCCTGGTTCGTTGTTAACTAAACTACTCCAGTCCACCCCCGCAGAGATGATTTACCTCAACTGAGGATTTAATCCACTAATCGCACGGATTACAATGGTTCTCCACTTAGTCAGCAACTAAGTCTTCCAGAGTCTTCTGATCACACACTGATCACTCCAGGAACAACTGCTTAGATACCCTCAAAGACTTTCTAGAGTATTCTGATCCACACGATCACTCTAGTTACAACCTGCTTAGATAACCTCTAAGACTTCCTAGAGTATTCTGATCCACACGATCACTCTAGTTCCTTACAACTTAATGTAATCAATTCTAAGAGTATTACAATTGCTTCTTAAAAGCTATAATCACAAACTGTGATATTTCTCTTAACGTTTAAGCTTAATCTCACTAATATATTACAACAGCAATGTAGTGAGCTTTGATGAAGATGAAGATTCTGAGCTTCGAATAGAACAGTGTTTCAGCAAGTTAATATTCACAGAAATTGTGTAAGTTTGTTAACCTTGCTTCTCATCAGAACTTCATATTTATAGGCGTTGGAGAAGATGACCGTTGAGTGCATTTAATGCTTTGCGTGTTCCGTACAGCATCGCATTTAATGTTATACGCTTTTGTCAACTACCTCGAGCCTTGTTCACGCTGTGTCTACTGACGTTGCCTTTAATAGCTTCTAACGTTCCTTTTGTCAGTCAGCGTAGCCTGCCACATGTACTTCCTTCTGATCTGATGTTTGTGAATACAACGTTTGAATATCATCAGAGTCAAACAGCTTGGTGCAAAGCATCTTCTGATCTTCTGACCTTGAAGTGCTTCTGTGCGTGATACCATCAGAACTTCAGTGCTTCTGATCTCATGTTCTTCTGATGCTTCCATAGACCCATGTTCTGATTCTGCTTCGACCATCTTCTGATGTCTTGCCAGACCATGTTCTGATGTTGCATGCTGAACCCTTGAGAGACAAAGCTTCTGAGCGCTGAATTATGCATACTCTTTATATATTTCCTGAAAAGGAAATTGCATTGGATTAGAGTACCATATTATCTTAAGCAAAATTCATATTATTGTTATCATCAAAACTAAGATAATTGATCAGAACAAATCTTGTTCTAACAAAAACAGGCTGGGACAATGCGTGCTTAATAAAGACCTCAACACTAAGATGAACCCTATATAAATTAGCAATCTCTAATGCCCCTCTGTCATCTACCAACATATTCATCCCACCAGTTGGATCCTTATAATATATGTTTTCTATGGCTCGATAACCTAGTTCCTTGATACTACCTAACAGCTCAAAAAAACTCCACTTATCAGCATCTACCCTCAGTTTAGCAATCTGACCTCCTACGTAAACGCTCAAGTCCTCACTCGCAAATTCACCACTATGGTGGATTGTAATGATTAGATACTCGTCCATTTCAAACGAAACCCTAAATAGAAGCGCATGATATAAACTTCAGAAACATGGAATTAAAACCATAACAGAGTACCAGGCATAGAGATGCAGAAACTTACTTCTGATGTCGTCTTCGTCTTTGCTTTCACCTTGAATGTCGTCTTCGTTCTCGTTCGCAGCAACTAGAGATTGGAGTTTCGTCAATGGCAGCTGCGCTAGGGTTTCCTCCAAGAACCAACGAAGAGAAAATGAGGTTTCTATTTCATTTTCCTTTCTATTTTATGTCTAAGACCAATTTACACATCTGGCAATTAAAATAAACCACCTGGCAATAAAGATAAAAACGTGTCTGCCACATGTATGCCACCCATGCCTTTCCTTTGACTTTGACTAACGGAGCTGACAGAAAGGACAAACGTGGTCCTTTTTGGACAATTAAAGGATCACTTTGACACTTTTTAGAGATAAGGGACCAGAATGGACCTTGGAGTATACTTAAGGGACCAAAAAGGGTATTTTGCCTTTTTTTTTTTTGACATATAAGACTTTGAAAAGTTATTACATAGTTTTCTCAACAAAATGTTCTTTTTATTTATTTCTTCAAAAGTGTTATGGAGCAATATTGTCTGAAACAAAATATACAATGTAACAAAATTAGATGCAAGAGTTAAGGGGTGGAAATAGGCTAGACCGAGATAGATGTTGTCAAGTTTAAGTTTGGCCTGCTAAAAATATCAAAGCTTAAGTCTGGTCTGTAGCCTATCACAGACTTATTTTTAAGTCCGAGTCTAGCATTTTTGAAGACCTGATTGACTTGTTAGCCTACGTAAAAGCATATTTTATTTGCATTGACTTATCTGAACTTATAGTAGCATAAATTTTGTAAGATTATTTGTTTAGAAAAACTTATGAAAATAACTTACGCCATTGTTCATAAGGTATTTTTAGCATATTTTTATAAGTTTTGAAGATAACCAAGTCTTATTTAGTACAATATATAATATAATAATAATAATAAATTATTCATATTTATTTAAATAGTCTAATCTAATAGGTTTAAAATGTGTTTTTATAGCATGAGGCCTAGGCTTTTCACTAAATGAGTTTTTAAGAAGGTCTACGCATTTTCTATTTAAAAAAAACTTGGCCTAGCTTAGATCTATGTAGATTAGGCCATAAGACCCTGTTAATTGGTTTGACATATTTTCATCCAAAAAAAATGCACATTCAAACCCGTGACATCTCACTTGTTCACCTTTAAAAAGGTGAATTCCAACCACACTAAATTACTAGCGAAAAAAATATAGTCAATAAATAACTCACAATAAAGCATAATTGATTGAGCAATAATTAACTTAAAAGTGGTGTTGCACACACCAAACTTTACCAGAAAATGACCACATTACCCTTTACTTACAAACTTAACTTCTCTATTATCCTCCTTATTAAGAAAATCACAACTTTTATTTGACATTCTATCCACCAAAATTATTATGAAAACGCTATAAATTCAATAAACCAAAAAAAGAGAGCTCATCAAGAGGTAAATTAGAAATTTACTTCTTATCTTTCAAACATAGGCCCAATGAAAGTGTTCAATCCATCAAAAATGAAAGCTCAATATGAACAGGAAAAAAAAAAAATACAGATAGATATTTCACCAAAAGATTTTAATTTTTCCACACGTTCCCTTTACATATAAGCATGTCCCATAATATATCACCAAACTATTAACACCATACAATACTTTCCTTCAAACACACTTCATTTTAACAAAAATCTAATCAAATTCCTCAACTACACACAAATCTTCAACATGTTTTTTCTCTCACATTCCCAAGAGCTTCACAACAAACTATACAGGATTCTCACCAGGCAAATAAGATGCAGATCCACCCTCAACTAAATGACTTTTCTTCCTCTGAAAGATACCACTAATATTCGGTAACACAGCTTTCTTCGAAAACGAAACCTTCTCTTTATCCAACTTCCTGACTTCGACGGTCGTACGAGGAGGAGGAACATTCTGCTTCTGAATCCTATAATGCTGAGGAGATGATTCTGATGATAATGATATCTGTGTTTCGGCCAATATCCGAGCTGCGGCTTCGGCTGCTTTTTTCTGATCTCGTTCGCGCCACCTTCGAAGCTCACCCTCGACTGCTCTCTTTGCTGCTTCAGCCATCTCAGCCCTTTTTAAAGCCTCCTGTGTTGCGGTTTTCATGTCATCAATCTCCTTCTGAGTTGCCTCCAGTTTTTTCAAAATCTCGTTTTCGCTAGCTTTCACGGCTTCTACCTGTGCTTTGGCAGCATCCACTTTCATGTCTGCTAGTTTATCAGATTCCTCGACTTTGCGGTTTAGCGACTCGAACTCCTCGGTCGAGATTGCAATCACAGATCCGGATTCTGATGATGTTGATGCACGCGCAGCACTAGTTCTTTCGGTTAGCAGTGTAATCTGCTCGATAGCACTAGCTTCAGCCGCTTTTGCTGCTTCTGCTTCTTCCATTGCTTCTTTAAGCTTTTTCTCTGCTTCTTCTAATGCAAGCTTGGTGGCTTCGGCTTCTTTCTTTAACTCGGCTGTCTTGTTCTTCATATCTTCTGCTTCCCGCCGGGCATCCTCAGTTTCGGATGTCAGCTGACTCAGCGTCAAGATCATTTCCTCGGATGCACCTCTAACCTTAGATTCTTCGGATGAGACCGCTTCGAGCTCAGACTTACTTTTGCGGAGTTTGACATGTAGATTCCCAACGATGGATTCGGTTTCAGACTCTTTTTCCTTCAACTCAGAATGTTCTTTCTTCACATTCTCTAGTTCCACTTTCAGAGTCTCTACCAAGGTTCTAAGAGAGTTTTCCTCGTCTACTACCTTCTGCAATGATTCTTTAGCACCGTCAAGCTCTGAAGTAACTGTTTTCACCGAGTCCAAGTCAGAAGACCTTTTGTTTTCCATTTCCTTTTGCAGAGCTTCAATTTCGCTCATTGTCTCAGCCAACTGCGCTTCAAGATTTTTCGAGATTTCGGGATTGAATTCCTTTTTCAAAGCAAGTAATTTCTTTTCGGATTGTTCAAGAGTAGCTTTGTATGATTGTCTAAGAGCATCTTTTTCAGATAATATCAATGCTTGCTGTTGCTGCGCTTCTGTGGATGCAAGCTTTGCGTGCTCAATTGACTCCTTAACAGCTGAAATTTCTTTCGCAAGCTCAGATAATCTTTCGGTGTTTTCCTTCTTTGCATTCTCAGCCTCTTCCATTTGCTTGAGAGCCGACACTTTTGCATCAGAGGATGAATCATACTCCTGACGAGTTTTCCTCAGATCTTGCTTAGCAGCATTGAGTTCTGTCATGATAGATGCATAACTTTCAACTGCAGCTTCTAACTCTTCTTTCCAGGCACCATTGACTCCATCCGAGTCGCCGTTCTTTTGTTTCACCTTAGTTTTTGCAGCTTCTGTTGCCTTGATTGCTAGCTCCCTAGATTCAGTGACAAGTTTCAGCTTTTGTGTCAAATCATTGACTGTTCTTTGAGCCCTTTCAAGCTCCACAAGAGCTTGAGCTTTAGTAGTTTCAGCATTCTTTACTTGTTCCTTTAACTTGTTCAGCTCTTTATGCGATACGTGAAGTTGTGTCTCCTTCGCCAAAACTCTCTAGTGAAACAACAAACTTTAAAAGTTACGAAATGAAAATGATAAAATGCATTCTAAGTTTGAAATAATGAAATAGAACTTTGCGATACGAAAACATAGTTCAATAGTAAAAAGTTAGAAGAGCTTGCGTAATCTGAAGTCTGAAAACTTAGAATCTGTTCACGATACAAAGAAGACATGGTGGTGAATATTGAGAATGTTCATGCTACCTGACGGAAACATAACTGAATATTAATATGGTAGTGAATAGAAGGAAGAAAGAGTGAATTAGGTGAGTAAGGGTTTTTCGGCTTTTGAACAAAGAGGTTTGCAGAGCTTTGAAGTCTGCGTTATCCATGATAGCAAATGAAAACAACTTATAGCTGATACGAAAAAACGGTATGACTTTATTTTATCTTTTGTTATATATATATAGCTTATACACAAGCATATATATGAAAGCAACATTTATCCAAACAGATCCTAAAATTTACAGGACACACTAAGCAACTTCCGTCGTTGTTTTACAACACAAGATGAATTTGTAGCCGAGAAAACATACGAACACACAGCTGAAAAATTACCTCAGAAGAATAACCTTTTGGCTTCTTAAAGACAAGTCTTTCCCCTGAGAAAGCACCTTCACCAAATAGAGACACAGCATCTTTAACAGACTGAAAAGGTGGACTAGTATCAATCTCTCCGACCACTGGTTTTGGCGTAGGCGAGGGAGTGTCGGTAGCCGTGTTCCGGATTTTCGCAACCATTGTATTATGGATCTAAATACTAAAAACTTCAAAACCAACCTGATATAAACATAGAAAAAAGACATCAACAAATTAAACAAATAAGCTATACTCCAAATTTCATAGATATCTTTTCAATCATACAGTAACATCACCATTCACCACAAATAATAACCTTCTAAATTGGAACTTAGCATAAAAATGATTGCTCTAACTGTAAGATATATATGATTGAAATTTGGAAGGCCCTATAATCACTAACCCTCCTGGCCCTTTGGTTCATTCAAAAGTTCAAAACAGTAAGATTCTCTCTCAAAGTACTTATTTTGGATTATCTCCCACTCAATCCATGGTTCCAGAATCTTCCACTAACTAAAATTCATCAAAAACAACACAACATAACAACACACATAATGCATAATCCCAACAATAATCCTTATCAAACATAGAAACAGTCCATTCACAATCACAATCACAATCACAATTGCAAAACCTAATATATACAAAATAAATAAACAATTTCAGAAGCTTTCAAAACCCAAAAATCATCATATACACACAAGTCAAGGGTCAAAATCATACGGCAAAAATTGCAAAAGCAACCAAAAAAAGAAACTAACAAAAACCCATAAAAAAACGCAAATTACTACACAACCCAGAATCACAAAACCAAAAAAGCTTCCACCTTTAGCTAAATCAGCAAGAAAAATCCATAAAAAAAATTATAATCAATTTAAAAAAAAATCACCTTCAAAAGCGATTCTTCAGCTTTGAAAATTGACAATCACTGATTCTGAATCTGTAGTGAGAGAAAGAGAATGAGAGCGAAAGTGGTTAGAGAGAGAAAGTGATGGATGTGTTTGAAAATGGAAAGCTGAAGAAGACAAAATTTTCGCATCAGCAGTATAGTAACAAAACAAGACGAAGAGACGAGAGGGAAATATCAGGTGCATCCGTTACTATTTTAAAATCTGTGGTCCTGCTTTTGTGTGAAAAGACATTTATGTCCTTGAGATGCATTTTTGTAGGAGCGTGAGAAAAGGGGTAGGGACATGTGAGTGTTTGCCACGTCATGTTCAAAATAAAGATTGTTGGAAAATGAAAGAAAGAGATGTGGAGAGAGGAAAAAGGTGAGTCCTTTTTTATTTGCCTTATTTTCTTCATGTTTGTCGCCAATAATTGTGAAAATAAATTGGAAAGTAAGTGAAAATTTGAGTGAATAAAGAGAGAAACTCTCACACGGTCTTTGCTTTTATAAATAATCTATTTATCAATGATGGTTGTTGATTTTGATGGAAAAAAATTAGTTGTGGGGGGAGATTGGGATAATGGAAAGTCTCATAGTTTAGGGTTGTTAGGGTAGTTATGATATTTGTATTGAAAATAAAAGTTAAAAATAGAATGAGTTTATGGAAATTTATTTAATTTGAATTTATTTTTTCTGATAAATTTAAAATTATGAAAATATTTTTTTCAAAAAAAAACTAATATCAATTAAGTGGGCCTCATTTTTTTTTGGATTTGGACTTGGATATGATTTAAGTTATGGATACGAGAATTTGACTTTTTTTAAGCATATGAGCAACTACGTTAGTTTTTCTATGGCTAAAAAAAACCTTAACCGCTTTGAACTTTATCATCTTTCTTCTAAAACTGTTGATCAATATCCCCTAATTAGTTTTGAAATTGTCGTTTTCATTGATTGTATTTGCCAAAATATGATTTGTTTTTTTCGAAGTTCACCTTTATAAACAAACAGTCAAAAGTTATCTCCATTGCATGATTTAAAGCCATAGTTTTAGCAAGCATTGTGTTATCGTTCTTATCCATGAACTAGGAGTATGCTGCCATGGTTTCTCCTTTTCATTTATGTAGATAGCACTGAGACCCCATTTTCCTTTGGTATCAAAACAAGCATCAACATTGCACTTAGTTCCATTCAAGATCGGGTGGTTTCCACTTGAAAGCATGGGGATTTTGGGTTCTTCTTGTGATATGGAGTAGAATCTTTTGTGTTTTTGGTATGTATGTTGTTTTTCTTCCCGTTATTTGAATTTGTGGTATCCTCGATGTGGAGGATCTCAAGCATCAGTCATATGATGGAAGCGCTCAGTTACATTTAATGTAAGCAATGATGATTGACCCTTGAGATGCTAAATATACATGGTCTTTGCACATGTCTGGGGCATTATGAGATTTTTTTAAAGGAAATCATAAAAGACTTATATGCGCAGTTCACAAATGCTCTTATAAAAGGAGTTATTTGTTCCCCTTTTCATTTTCTTTACTCATTTTATTTGTGCAAGCTTCTTCCAGCTTCCTACTATTCAAACCCCTTTTAGGAATTGATTTGTTCTCTCTTTCCCATTTGTAATAACAATGGTTAGTGATTTAGATGCCAGACATTTCTGTAGGGTCCTAGATTGGCATAGAGCTTTTAGTCTTGTGAGATCGAGGGCTTCAATAATCCTAATAGCGATAGAGTTTGTGGTAGTGATTTCTTTTTGTGTTGTGTGTTCCTAAGAAACAAAAAGAAAATGGTTGTCCCCTCTGCGGTGTCTAAAGAGGTCGAAGATAATCTCCTTTTGGAAGGAAGTTGATTTCTCCTCTTGTTCAAACCCCACTCCAATCATTATAAGAATTGGAAATACAGGTCCGTACGAGTGACAAAGCGAGAGGGTTCCTGATTCATTGTAGGGGTGGATGGTGCCCCTCTCTTTCCTTTGGCCTGGACGGACAATCCTATGCCGATTGTTGGGTACAATTATAAGTACCTTACATTCAACGATGCCAAGATGGTTTTCTTCTTGGAGAAATTTGAAATAGTAGTCTAGTGTACTGAATGAGCGGTGGCAAGAGGGCGGTGACCCCCCAATGAATTCCTGAGTAAGCTTTGACTATTTTGATGTTTTCATAGGTATCTTTTATCGGTGTATGACCCTTACTTATTGTTTTATAAGTCAGATGGCTAAAATCTCTTTAGAGGAGCGAAATAAGAGATGGGATAAAATCAAGAAGGCGTGTGGGGAAACTGATAGCCCCCACAACCATCCTGAAGGTGTTATTGTCAATGGGACAAAAAGGTAGGTTGAAGGCCACCTACCTGACTCACCAAATACCAAGGCCCGTAAGCATGAGGAGGAGTCTTTTGATGACACTTAGTCTATGCATAATATTTGTGAGCATTTTTTATATAATTGATGTATTTTTGAGCATTATATGAGCTAAAGTGAAGAAGAAATGATAAGAATAAAAGAAGAGAAGGAATTGTGGACTTAGAATAAAAAAAGAAGGAAAAGGAAGAAAAATAAGCATTTTTTACTACGGGGTCTATTGTGGTCGCATTGAAAAGCCATCGCAGTCATGATGCTTACTAATGTGGTCGTGATGGCGCGTTGGACTGATATGTTTTCAGTTGTTTAGAAGGAAAAGGAAGCCACTTTTGCAAGGTTTGCGATTTGAAGATACATCAGTGGTAGCTAGGAAATATTGAAGGTTAAAAATTGAAAATTTTCACTACTGAAAACCTCATTCTTCCTTGATTTTCATGCATTGTTCATCTAAACTCATGGTAATCATCTGTATAATTGTGAGTAGATAATTTACTCTTGATTAAGTTTTGTTAGACGAATTTGATTAGAGTTGTTGAACCATGTCGCTAGTTTTCTATCATTTTATTAATTTGATATTCTAGATTTTATTCAAATATTTTTTATCGTAGTTTTTTTTTTGTGTTGACAAGCATATGAACTGAACTTAGGATCATAGTGATTATTGACCATAACGCTTTGAGTCGAATCTAAGATAATTGTTAAAACTTAGTAATTAACTAGGAATAGGTAATTATAAGTTTGTGATAAATAACTCAATGAGCATAATTGCCTGTTTTTACTTCATATTCACCTAAGGAATTAGGGAGTTGTCGTTGAGAATCATGAGTTATACACTAAGAATAGTGAGCTACTGAGGTATTATTTGTTTGTTTATGTGTGGTTTGAGTTTGACGCTAATGTCGTTAGATTCAAAAATTGAAATAACTGTGTGTGTAATTCAAAAAGCCAAGCGAGATGCACTACAAACTAAAGAAGAATTGAAAGAACAAAGAGGAGAGATGACTAATCCACCAAGACAAATGATGGGGGCTTACTGCATGAGAACCGATTTTGGGCACATATCCTTATGTTTTTAACTTTCTTACCCTATTACATTTGATATTAAAAATTTGGTGCTTTCCGGTTTAATAGATAAATCGTTCGATGGGCAAACTATTAGAGATCCTTGGGAGCATCTGGCTAAATTTTATGAGACTTGTTCGATGTGTAAGCTGAATGAGGTGATTGAAGATCAAGTAAAATTATGGTTGTTTGGTTTTTCTCTGATAGGTTGAGCAGGATTGGTCGTAGTGCATACCAAATGGTACAATACATAATTGAAAGTAATTGGAAGATAAATTTATGAATAGGTTTTTCTCGAATGCTCAATTTGTAGAGAGGAAATATGAAATCTCTGATTTCAATCAAGGTGGTTCTGAGTAATTATTTGATGCATGAGAGAGATCCAAGATGTTACTCTGAAGTTGTTTAAATCATAATATGTGTACCATGGAACAAATGACACAATTTATTAGTGGTCTCAAAGCTCAAAAGATAATTCTTCTGGATGCCTCGTTAGAGGTACCTTAAGGACTAAGAATGAAGACGAGGTAAAAGAGCTTATTGAAAAAATGTGTCAAAATGAGTATCGTTCAGTAAGTGACCGAAGAGTAAAAACAAAGGGTGTGCTTGAATTAGATTATAATATCCTCATATTAGCTCTACTTGAGGTTATTTCAAAATAGTTAGCTGTAACATCTCTTGTACCCGCAAATGTGAGTTAGGTTCATACACTAAGGTATGATTTTTTGGGGAAGAACATGAAAATGGAAATTGTGTACCAAAACCCTAGTTTGAAAGATCACCAAACTTTAAGTGGAGCAATAATCTGACTTTGAAGTTTGATCAGGGAGTGCCATAGGTTCCTTAAGTACCATAAAGAAAACCATCACCATTAGAAGAAGCCTTGACCAAGTAATATTTAAAACCCAAATGGAAATGTCTAAGAGTCAGGATACCATGATTAATAATACCTAAGCTTCCATAAAAAAATTTATAAATGCAAATTGGCCAATTATCCAGACAAATGGCAGCGTAAATTAGTTCAAGTGGGGGATTTGTTGTAAATACAGTAGAAAATTTGAAAAATGAAAGTTACAAAGTCATTGAGTTGAGAAATGGAGTGATACCTTCAAATCAAAAGATTAGTGATGAGAGAAAAGAAACAAGTGAGTAATATTAAAGAAAAGGTATGAGTTGAAAAAAAGGTTAAGAAAAAAATTGAGGGAGAAAAAGTGAGGAAATAAGCATGATAAAGTTAGGGGGATACCCTTGATAAACTCATAGATATAAACTCACCTTTGAGAAGATCCAAGATACAAATCTAAAATGAACTCAACCCAGAGCTACCTTAGTATGTCAAAACACATTACCCAGTCTTGAAAAGGACACCAAAGAAGGAGATGGAAGTGGGTCAATTCAAAAAGCTCATGGAGATGCTTAAAAAATACAGGTTAACATTTCATTATGTGAAACTCTCAAACAAATGCAAGTTTATGCTAAATTCATGAAAGAAATCTTATCTAGAAAGCGTAAATTAAAGTATGACTAGAATATTTCTTTTGGTGGCAGAATGCATTGCAATAATCCAACAAAAGCTCCCACTCAAAATCATTGATCCAAATAGATTTACTATTCCATGTTTTATTTGTTCATTAATTATTGGTCATGCTTTGTGTGATTTAGGAGCAAGCATTAATGTGATGTTGCTGCATATGTTGAGAAAGTTAAATTGTGGGGAACTCAAGCCAACTCGGATGACTCTAACACTAGTTGATCGATCTATCACTTACCCATATAGAGTTCTCAAATATGTCCTTGTTAAATTGAATGATTTGTTGTTTCCCATATAATTTTTTTTATTCTTGACATGCCAGAAGACTGTGAAACGCCACTACTTCTCGGAAGGTCGTTCTTAGTAACAGGTAGAGCTCTAATTGATAGAGAATTGGGAGAATTAATATTGATATTCAACAAAGAAAAATTATGTTTAATGAGTTCAAAGCAATGGAATATCTTAAAGAGAATCCTTAGTATTGTAGAACTGGCATATTGGACAGGGTTGTTCAAGAAGTAACTGCAGTAGAAATACCTTCATCTGACATCAGTAAAAAATTTGAGTCTCAAAATAAGAATAATACAAAAAGGGTTCAGTGTAATGGATGTAAAGGTTTTGGAAACTTTATAACAAAATGTCCAACTTACCTCAAGAAACAAAGAAAATGTATGTCTATCATTTGGTCAGAAGAGAAAATAGAAAATAAATTTACCAAGAACGTCAAGGCTTTTCCAGGAAGATGCAAGACTACAAGAAAAGTGGGTAATAAGAAGGAATTCCTTACCAAAATATATGATCTTTAGAAAGAAGTCTTGCTACTGACATCTAAGCTTGAAAACATGATCAAGTCTATCAATTTTATGTCAGGAAAGAATTTGGAACATCCTAGAAACCTTAAGGGAGCTTACAACAGACCTAAATATCGGATTCTAAAATGTCACCATTGTGGAAAATCTTGTCACATAATACCCTTTTTCTACAAAGTGTAAGAAAATCCTAAACAGGTAAAAAGGATGAGCAGAAAGTTGAACTTCAAAACTGAGAACACTTGTCTACTTGTTCATATCTTCTACAAATCTCCAATAAATGATAAGGGACGTGTAAATGGATGGTCAGAATATATGACAAAGGAAGCTTGCAATGTTAGCAGAGATGTCATGACATTGGGATGTGATCACTTGAAGAACATTAACAAAATGAAAATTCCCACTCACTATGATCTTACAAGGCATAGTTGTAATCTTTATCATCTCATCAACCATCTAACAAGAGAATCAGTTGTATCTACTCAAGCTTCTATCACATGGAAAGATCTTTCCAAAAAATTTATCAAGGATATGGTGATAAATCAACTTGAGAAACGAGTAGGTAAAGATGGTATTTATTTTTTTTAAAAAATATGGCAACTAATAAGGAGGAAGCAGTCAACAGATAGTTTTTCTCTTTTAGACCTATGGGCAGAATTAAAAACATCATTACAAAGGATTGATATTTCCAAGTTTACACGCCACTTGAAATCCATCACCTACTACACTATTCAAAACTCTCATATTGTCAAGTCCGGACATCTCTCCACTCTCACCGAAGAAACAACCCTCAATCCCTCGATCTTTGATCAAGATAAGTGCATGGCAAACATTAACTCTCAATAAATGTCCACCTCTACTCCTCATTCTACAAGGGACTTAGAAGATTTATAAAATGTCATAACAAATGATGTTCTCCTTACAATTATCCATGGTCACACTCCAAAGAGAAGTAGAAAAAAACTCTAGCTGGAAGTAAGACTTAATCTCAAATAAGTACATCCTCAATCCCCTTTGATAGGATTGAAGAGTCATCTATTCATGATATGTTTGAAGCCATGTTTGATGGTAACCCCGAAACAAATAATGGAACGACTGAAAACCCTAACACTGGGAAAAATATTGAGACATCACATAAGGATAGTCTTAAATAAGCTGACCCTGTGAAAAGTGCTAAACAATCTAGTCCGAAGGAAATTCCCATAGACAGAAGCATTCGTAAATTGCTCTCAGAAATTGCAAGGGGTAAAGCTACACCTAATGATGCACCAGATGTTTTAACATGAAAAACATATTGAAGTGAACATTTCAGAATCTGGGTATGAAACATACTTAGTAAAAGGTGAGAAGGTTGATGGTGATCAAAACATTGTCAACATAGTCTGTTATACTGATTGATTGTGTTGTTGTTGGTACTAAAGACTGAAGACTAGAGATTGAAGAATGTGTGTAAGATGTTTTAACATCTTGCTTAATGCGAGGCTTTTTATTATCTTCCACTGCATGTGCCTCTAATGGATAATCTTGAGTAGTTCATGTTCTGGTATCCCTTTGAGGGGGGGGGGGTACTAATTATGTATGATAGGGGGCAATGGACTTGTCTGCTTGTACAAGCTCTAAAGAGCTTTGAAGAAGAATACTTTTGTGTAACTGCTTTGTATCTCTGATATATCTTTGTAGTTTGATGTAAATTTGCATGTTATCATGTAAATGTGATTTATCTCCAGGACTTAACTGTGTTTTGGTTGTTTTAGTCAAAATTTGCCAAAGGGGAGATATTAGTTCCATGGCTTTTGTGATTGGCATAATTTTTCTAAAATATGGTTCTTAATTGATGTTGAGCAAGATGTTGAAACATCTTGTCCTACTGTCATAACAGGTTCAACTGTTATGTGTTTTGACAAATGTTCTGCTAGATGTTGTGATATCCTACACCAGAACATGTTGACAGTTTAGACTGGTTTTTTATCCTTGAAAGATTTGATTGAAAAATATGATAATCTAGAATATTCAGATATGCATTACAGGCGCATGCAATCAAGGAATGTTTAGGACAAATACAAACTGGTCTCGGTTTTTAGAAAAAGAATCTTTGAGATTTCTTTTAGAAAACTAATATTTGATTTGATTTGTTCCTGTTTTGTGTGAAGATCTTGCATCTGCTTCAGAAAGAAGGAAAATTGAATTTATTTTAGAAGTCCAAGCCCATACTGCAAGAGTCTATAAATAAGAACTTGGGAAACCTAGTTTTTCAAGTATTCACATAAGGGAAACTATGGGTGCAATAAGGGTTGTTGTTTTGGGAGTCTTTTAAGTTCTTCGTGTATTCTTTCTATTGTGTCACTAATGTATCTTCTAATACATTGAGGTGGACGTGTGTTCTCACTTTTAAAGCTTTTAAGCAATTAAGTTGAGTATTATTCTTGATCAAAGCTTTTATGCAAGACCAAGAATTATTCTTAATTAAGGTTCTTGACTAAATATTGTTTATTTGAAAGTGTAATCTTTCTATTTGGTTCCTCTGGTCACATGTTATGTGGCTTCATTTTATCACTACGGTGATTGGAAGTGGGATGACGATTTCTCATATCTAGATGTTGATTTCTAGGTAGAAGTTGCATTGGGTAGGGATTAAGAGATGAGTTGTAAACTAGGACTGTTTAAGCTTTGAACTAATATTACTAATAGTGGATTTACTTCCTGGCATGGTAGCCACCAGATTAGGTATTGTTGCATTGAACTGGAATAACAATTACTATGTTATTTATCTTTCTGCATTTAGTTTTCAGTTTGATAATTGTGCTGTGAGTCAGCAGATGTTATAACATCTGTCTTGACATTGTGTGTTGTTAGGACATCCGTCTTGACATTTGTTATGCAAGCGCTACAATTTCAATAAGGTTAGCAACATTCTTTTGTAAAATTAATTACAGGTAACCATTTTCTTAAACGGGAGCCATAGGGTGATAATACCTTTCTTAAGCATAATCAACTCTCGAATCTAAATTTGGTTGCATAATCAACTTTCGAGCATTTCTCACTCAAGTAGTTTTCGCGCTGCAACACAATCCAATAAAATTGTATAAAAAAAATAACTAAACAAACATTTAAATGATATTTAATAATGGAATAAACAGAAACCCTAAAGCCTTGTTAACGCAAAAAGAAAGGAAAAGAGGAAGTGATGTATTTTTTTTGCTTGTAAAGAAAAGATGAATGCTTCAAATATGCATAAAAGAAAAAAAATACAAAAGGGATTGGATGAGATGAGGAGATGCAAGGTGAATCAAGTGGCTGACAGGGGATGAGTGATAGAGAGCGCTTGGAGCAGGGGTACAATTGTTGTTGGATATAGTAACAATTGGAAGAGGGAAACATTGGTTGTGGTGCAGCACTTATGGTGTGTTGGCCAGCAGTTTCGAGAAAGGAGGTGAAAGTCGCATGTGTAGTGGTATTTGGTGGTGAGCGTGCTACGTAAGACCCAAATAATTTAGTCTTTCTGGTACTAAAATATTTGATCATTTTCTTATTTATTAAAATAATTTATATTTATATATTAAAGTATTTCTTATTAAGTGAATAGTTATTATTTTGTTAGATTTTATTCTAAAGATTTCATTTTGTTTTAATGTCACTAGAAATGTCCATAAAAAATTTGGAATATTTTAATTTTATATTCCATTTTACTTTTAATGCGTGGGTTTATTATTTTGATCTTTTTGTTTTAAAATTGGTTATTAAATAGTAGTTTAGACCAATTTTTTCTAATGGACTATAAAGTCATTTGGGCTTTAGAAAAAAATTGAACTCATTTCACATGAAAAATCTTCTTGCCACTTCACTTATAGCTCGCATCCCACGTATTTTTATAATGGCCAAAAAAATATCTCGTTAAAATTTAACTAAATAAAAGCAAACAAAAAATTCGGTAGTATTTTTGAAAAATCAATTAAAAATAAAAAAAAATCTATATTTTAAAAGTCTGGTATGCATTTTTTTACCATTTTTAAAAAAAATAAATTTAATATACCAAATTTTTTTGATAAATCCAATATCTTTGATAATTTTTTGAATTTTAAAAAAAAATAAGTGATTCATACAATAAGAACAAAATATAGATTTTTTGAAAAGTATTGTAGTTTACTAGATATTTCGAATAATTTGGCCGTGTAAAATTTTTTCTGTCGAATATGAATTACCGACAGTTTTCAGAGATCCAAAAAACTACGAGATTAAAAATCTGATATTTCATCAAATATTTATCAGAAATCAATGGGTTTTTATTGAAAGTTTTGGAAATTTTTGATAGACAAAAAAAATCTAAAAATATTTAATAAAAGCATTAAGGTAATTGCAGCCCCATATGGGATGCCAAGTAAGGTGGTAGGAAAATTTCTCCTTCCATGTACAGCACACACATACTCAAATAGGAACGGCATATTTTTCGATTGAACACAAAATATACTATTAAATTTAATGAATAGTCTAGATTAATTGAAGACAATTTCTCACCCAACCTCATTGATTTCTTACACACCACGGGAATTTCCATTTTTGCCCCCAGCTTTCGTAGATGCATCTACGGAAGCGTACAAAATCAAAGAAATCATGTTTAAACACCTTTTTTCCAATTTAAAAATACTTCCGTAGATGCATCTACGGAAGGTGGTGAAAACAGATTATGTTGATGAAATCAAGTCTTGACACGTCTTTATAACCTTAGAAATTTCCTAATTTAAATCTTTGCTACTAAAACTTGTGAATGATCTTTTACCAAACCAAACCTAAAGTAACTTTAACTCAAGACAATATAAACCATAGAACGGCGGTGATATCACACCAATCCATGTGGAAACGATAAACTAAAAGTACTCCAATATACTTTCAACAAAATGGCATTGCCGGGGATTGTTGTTTAGATATTGCAAGAATTGCAATAGTTTGTTTTATTTTGAGATTTATAATTAAACTCTTATATCTCAAGTATTATTTCCTTGTGTTATTTAATTTGCTTGGTTAGCTTTCCAGAAAATAGTTTATGCGAGGAAGTGTACCTGCAGATCAACTTCTTTTTGATCCTGAGATTGAAAGGACTGCACGTAGACTGAATAGCAAAACTAGAAGACGAATACAACTAGTTAAGGAAAGAAGACAACAAAGGGAAAGCTTCTTCTTCAACTCCGATTGAAAACCTAGTTGAGGAAGATATGGTAGGAGAAATACCTGTAGTTCCACCTCGAGGGCCTTGTGTCAATAGCCCTCGATTGAATGCTCAATTTGCTCGTGATCAAAACAATGGAAGGAACTCCGAGATGAAAACGGGGTACTTCAATTGTTGATTCAAAATCATTTTACGAGGCTTGATCACGAAGATCCTTTCACTCATCTCACGAAGTTCTATGAGATAGCCGGAACCATTGGTGCTCAGGAGGTGGAAGAAGAACATGTTTTTAGAAGACTATTTCCTCATTCCTTGATAGGAAAAGCTAAGGAATGGTATCTTGATCAACCAAACAATGTCATGACTAATTGGAATGAGTTGGAGGAGAAATTTCTTGATCGTTTCTTTCCACATAATAGGTTCATGGAAGCGAAAACTTCCATTTCTGTGTTTTCCCAAGGTTAAAGTGAGGCTCTCAATGAAGCGTGGGAGAGGTTCAAATCTATGGTACGAAAATGCAAGGGACATGGATTTGATGAGCTTACTCAAATCCACATCTTTAGAAATGGACTTCAACCACAACCGAAAACTCTTTTGGATGCTACCGCAGGTGGTTCTTTGATATCAAAGAGTGTAGAAGAAGCAATTGCTATAATTGATATAATGGCTCTAAATGACCATCAAGGATAACACAATCGAAGTACATCTCAAAGAAATCCGGGAATTATGGAGTTAGGGACCAATGATGCAATACTTGCCCAAAATAAGTTATTGACTCAACAAGTGGAGTTGCTAACTCAATAAATGTCAAAGCTTCCACAATAACTCAAGGAGATGCATGAGATCCCTACCAAAAATCAACAAGTAATGTATTGTGAATTATGTAGGCGAGATTATCAAACTGGATATTCATGCAATTGTCTATTGCAAGTCAAAAGAGTACCGATGCGACTATAAAGAATAATGAAACTCAAGTGGGGCAATCGTCAAAGCAACTTGCCGATCAACACAAAGGTCCTTTTCCGGCCAATACTCAAGAGAATCCTCGAGAGCATTGTAAGTCTATCTTAACTCGAAGTGGTAGAACCATATATATGGGGATAGGTGAGGTAGTCGAGGATGATATTGTTGTAGTTGAAAATGATAAGAATGATGATGAGAAGGAAGTAGAAAAAAAATGTTGAGGGAGACTTAGTTGAAAAAGAGAGAGTTGAAAAAGAGAGAGTTGAAAAAGAATTAGTGGAAAGAGAGAATATTGTGGTAGAAGAGAAAAAGAAATCAAGAAAAAAAGAGAAAGGAAAGAAAAAGGAGACTAATTCCATTGCAAAATTTACCTTATCCCCATGCTCCATCAAAGAAGAATGATGCTAGGCATTATGCTAGGTTCTTGGATATTTTTAGTTGTTTGCAAATTAATATTCCATTTTCCGAGGCGTTAGAGCAAATGCCTACCTATGTGAAACTCATCAAGGATATTATTATAAAGAAAAGGAGATTTTAGGATCAAGAGGTTGTTAGCGTGAACTCGTGTTGTAGTGCCATCATTCAAAGAACTCTACCGAAGAAAGAAAGTGATCTGAGAAAAGTTACTCTATCGGTGACAATTGGAAATGTTTATGTCGGGAAGGGGTTGATTGATTTGGGTTCTATCATTAACTTGATTCCATTATCTCTTGTGAAAAGATTAGGAAACATTGAGTTAAAAGCAAAAAGGATGACTTTGCAATTAGCCGACAAGTCCACCACTCATCCTCATGGGATTGCGGAAGATTTTTTAGTTAAGGTTGATAAATTATTTTTCTCGATTGACTTAGTTGTAATTGATATGGAGGAGGATTATGATACACCTTTAATTCTTGGAAGACCTTTCATGAAAACTGCTCGGATGATGATCAATATCGATGACGGTCTAATGAAAGTGAGAGTTCTAGATGAAGAAGTGTGTTTTAATCTTTTCGAAGAAATGAAGCATTCCAATGATAAAAGTGATTATTTTAGAGTAGATGCAACCAATGAAGCTATCATGCAAGTGAAGAAGCAAAATCATATGTCTACTCCTCATGAGAGAGATCTCACAAATGCTCTTCAAATCCTCAATGAAGATGAATAGAAAGAGATTGAGGAATGTTTGAAAGAGTTGGAAGAATTAGAAGAAATTCCTCCATTGGAAGATGTGGTAGATGATTTGAAAATACCAACTATCAAGGAGGAATGTAAGCTAGAATTGAAAATGCTTCCTTCACATTTGAAGTATGCATTCCTTGAGAATGACGAGAACAAATCGATGATTATTAGCAATTCCCTTTCTAAGGGTGAAGAATAAAAATTACTTGGTGTCTTAGAGAAAAATCAAGAAGCAATGGGATGGAATCTTTGCGATCTCAAAGGAATTAGTCACTCCTTTTGTATGCATAAGATTATGATGGAAGACGATTTCAAACCGGTGGCTCAACCACAAAGAAGATTAAATCCTGTTATGAAGGAAGTGGTTAGAAAAGAGGTAATTAAAATGTTAGAGGCCAGGATGATTTATCCAATTTGGGATAGTACTTGGGTGAGCCCCGTTCACGTGGCGCCCAAGAAAGGTGGAACGACGGTGATTCATAATGACAAGAATGAGTTAATTCCAACAAGAACCGTGACGGGGGGGAGGATGTGTATAGATTACCGTAGGCTAAATCAAGCTACGAGAAAAGATCATTTCCCTTTCATGAATCAAATGCTCAAACGATTATCCGGTCAATAATTCTATTGCTTCTTAGACGGGTATTTGGGATACAACCAAATTGTAGTCAATACCAAGGATCATGAGAAGACGGCTTTTACACGCCCTTTCGGTATTTTTGCATATCGGCTAATGCCTTTCGAGTTATGTAATGCACCGGCAACATTTCAACGGTGTATGCAAGCAATCTTTTCTGACTTAATTGAGAAGTGCATTGAAGTCTTTATGGATGACTTCTAAGTTTTTGGTCCTTCCTTTGATTTGTGCTTGAAAAATCTTGATACCATTCTAAGAAGATGTGTGGAATCAAACTTGGTTCTAAATTGGGAGAAGTGCGACTTTATGGTTACGGAAGGAATTGTTCTAGGCCATAATATTTCTTCAAAAGGCCTTGAGGTGGATCAAGACAAAATTGAAGTGATAGAGAAGTTGCCTCCTCCTTTAAACGTGAAAGGAATTAGAAGCTTTCTTGGACATGCCGGATTCTATCGAAGATTCATCAAGGATTTTTCAAAGATAGCAAAGCTTTTGAGTAATTTACTCAACCAAGGTACACAGTTTCTTTTTGATGAGTCTTATCTAAAAGCATTCCTTGAGCTAAAAGAAAAATTGGTCACCACACCCATAATCGTTGCACCTAGTTGGAAACTTGATTTTGAACTCATGTGTGATGCAAGCTATTATGCGATTGGTGCGGGTTTAGGTCAAAGAAGAGCTAAAATTTTTCATGCCATACACTATGCTAGTAAAGTCTTGAATGAAGCTCAAGTCAATTATGCAACAACCGAAAAGAGCTACTAGCCATAGTGTATGCTTTGGAAAAGTTTAGAGCTTATTTGATCGGTTCAAAAGTTGTAATTTACATAGACCATGCGGCAATCAAGTATTTGCTAACCAAGCCGGATTCGAAACAAAGATTATTTTGTTGGATTTTGTTGTTACAAGAATTTGATTTGGAAATCCGGGATAAAAAATGTTAAGAAAACTTGGTTGCGGATCACTTGTCCCGATTGGTTAATGTGGAAATTACAAAGAATGAAGAAGAAGTAAGAGAAGAATTTTTGGATGAAAAGCTTTATGCGATTCAAGTGAGGCCTTGGTTTGCCGATTTTGCTAATTATAAGGCAACCGGGTTGATACCAGAAGACCTCACTAGTAATCAAAGAAAGAAATTCTTAGCGGATGCAAAGCATTATGTGTGGGATGACCCTTATTTTTTCAAAGAGGGTATGGACAACATTTTGAGAAGGTGTGTCACCTTTGAAGATTCAAAAGATATCCTTTTGAATTTTCATAGCTCTCCGTATGGAGGTCATTATAGTGGTTTGAGAACGGCCACCAAAGTGCTTCAATCGGGGTTCTTTTGGCCATCCTTATTTAAAGATGCACATGAACATGCAAAAGTTGTGACAGATGCCAAAGAAGTGGAGGAATAGGCAAACGAGATGAAATTCCCTTAACCAACATGTTGGAAGTTGAAGTTTTTGATTGTTGGGGCATTGATTTTGTTGGTCCATTTCCTCCTTCTTTTTCTAATGAATACATTCTTGTAGCCGTTGACTATGTGTCAAAATGGGTGGAGGAAATTGCTTCACCTAAGGCCGACTCCAAAACAGTGATCAAATTTCTAAAGAAAAACATCTTCTCACGTTTTGGTGTGCCTAGGGGGTTAGTAAGCGATGGAGGATCACACTTTCGCAATGCACCTTTAGGAAAAGTTTTGGAACATTATGGTGTAAAGCATAAGTTGACCACTCCATACCATCCGCAAGCAAATGGTCAAACGGAAGTGTCAAATAGAGAGGTGAAAAAGATACTTAAGAAAACTGTTTCTAACTCAAGAAAGGAATGGTCTTTGAAATTGGACGAAGCTTTGTGGGCGTACCGTACCGCCTACAAAGCTCCTATTGGACTAACCCCTTTTCAGCTGGTTTACGGGAAGACTTGTCACCTCCCGATAGAAATGGAGCATAGAGCACTTTGGGCTCTCAAATTTCTGAATTTTGATTCCATTCTAGCCGGTAAGAATAGAAAAGACCAACTCCATGAATTGGAGGAATTGAGGAATAAGGCTTATGATTCAAACAAGGTGTACAAGGATAAGGTAAAGGCATATCATGATCGGAAATTCCGCCACAAAGACTTTTATGTGGGACAAATGGTGCTCTTATTCAATTCAAGACTCAAGTTATTTTCGGGTAAGTTGAAGTCCAAATGGCCGAGGCCGTTTGTTGTGAAAGAGGTGCGCAATTATGGAGCCATTATGGTAGAAGACCCCAAAACTCAAGGAAGTTGGACCGTTAATGGACAAAGATTGAAGGTGTACCATGGTTGCGATTTCAATCGTGAAACAAGTGTTCTTTCTCTTGGTGATCCTTGATATAACCTTTGACCGTCAAGCTGACCGATGTTAAACGAAGCGCTAGTCAGGAGGCACCCCGAAATTGTAAATATTTAATGCTTTATGTGTGTTTTCTGTTTGCATTGAATCGGGAGTTCAAGCAGGTTGGGCATAATTGGTGCAGCTGGTGAAAATCAAATTATGTCTGCTGTCGCTAAGCGAGCTCCTGTCTTGCTAAGCGAGACTGCCAAAAACCAGTTGCTTTCGACTTTGATCTTGTATAACATTAAGCCCAAAGTTCACACCTCTGATCTTACCATGGATCTTTTTTGCCTTTTGTATTATATCTTTGATGGTAGAGAGGTGGATGTAGCTGAGGTAATCTCTCAGGAGCTGCGCACTGTGGCTTTGAGTGGCCATAGGTTGGGTGCAAAATTGCCCTCTTCTCTTACTTTTCCTGGTTTGATAATGGGATTGTGTAGGAGGGTTGGTGTGATGATTCCTCCGGTTGTTCATGAGACTATCAAGAGTGTGGTTAATGATGAGTATGTGGCTCGTCATTATGTTCCGAGGTTGGCTGGTGATAGAGCTCCCCAACCTGAGGTCGTGGCTCCTCCGATTGGAGGAGCACCTTTTGATCAGGAGATTGCTTGTAGGTACACGTGGGATATGATGGACGCTCAGCATCGTGCTTCCATGTTCCTTCATGATTCTATGCAGAGACTTTATCTTCATCAATGTGATCCTTCACAGGTGCCTTCCTTCCCCTCTCGGGAGGAGTTCATTGAGTACACTAACTGGCCTGGGGACATGCCATTTTTTTAGGAGGTGGCTGGTGATGCTGATGAGGCTAGTGGTGAAGAGGAGCAGGCAGAGGATGTTGACAGTGATGATTGAATCTTTCAGTGATGGGTTTATTTATTTATTATTTATAATTAGGTTTTTATGTTTAATATTATGTTGGATATTTTTGTTCCATCCTTTTAAGGATGAGGGAATATATGTTTTGTTTTGTTCCATCCTTGAAGGATGAGGTTTTGTGTACTTGGTGACATCTTTTCCGTTTTGGATATTTTGGCACCATGATGGTGTTTGTTTAATTAATGCATATGCTTAAATTAATTTTATATTTATAAGTTAGTTTAAATTTGTGTACATACTTATTTCTGTATCAAGTTGTCCAAATGATTAACTTGAAGGAACATGTGTTTTTGATTCCTGGGGAATTATAATAGTCGAACATATGGGGAGGTGATGATGTTATGTGAAAATTGTACGAGCAAGGTGCATGTTTATCGTTTTCTTTAAGATACCATGATTTTGATGCTCTTGATTGTACAAATTAGATGTAAATTTTTTCTTTTGTAAAAATAGTTCAATTGTGAATCACTTTAGCATATAAAGTAGTAGTGATGAGACTTTCCATTATATATATATATATATATATATATATATATATATATATATAACTGTGCAGGATACCAATAATGTGCGTCTTAACTCGTTTTTATTATGTTTAATTGTGCGTTTTTATTATATTGTGTATGGCATGAAAGTGATCAAGGCGTTTTGTTTTGCATTATGAGTATAACTTCTTGACCAAAAGTAACCTACCCGTTTAGTGTGTGAGTATTTGCTAACCACTTTAAGCCGTTTTGCCAATATTCATACCGATTTAACGTCTTTGTTGCATTTGTATATCCCATTAACGATTTTTGATTGAATCTTGATGATTTTCTTTTAACCTTAACCGTTACCATGAAATATGGTTGGGATTGATTCCTTTTTGCCTTAGAATAGAGAGCATTCTTAATTATATGATTGTAAAATTCAAGTTAGGGAGAATTGAAAAAAATTATGTCTATTGGTATTGAGAAGGTGAATAAGTGATTGCTCAAGAGGGTGAAGAAAAGAAAAAAAAAAGAGAAAGAAAAAAATATAATAACAAAAATGATAGCATAGAGCTTTGTGAATAGAAATAACTAGTTTACCTTGAAAATAAAAGGTTGACCTCTTGAGCAAGAAAAGAATGAAATTGGTTGGTAAGGGTGTGATGAAATAATTGTGAAATTGAATGCTCTCTAAGGTTTTGACACTTTCGTTTCAATGACCGTGAGAAGTGACACTTCCTTGTTAACCAAGCCGAGCTACAACCATAAAAGTCCTTTGTGATTCATGAATTTACACTTTATAATAATTGCTGTTTAGATGAATGCATAATTAATTCTGGATGTTAGCGTCATTGTTGTGTGAGTGTTAGGATCCTCATTTTTGTTCTCTCACAAGAGAAATGTGTAGGTTGTGATTCAGTCTTGAACTTATTTTTCTTTAGGAATTGTTGACATAGATTTTGTATCTAGGATTAGTTTCTTTATCATGGTATTATTATGGTAATGGTAGGATGTTATCTTTGTGTACTTTTGGAATTTGAACCACCCATATGTGTCTTGTTTTGAATTGTTGTTCTTGTAGAAGTTGTGTGTTCCTTAGAATTGGTCATTGTTTTTGTTTGAGGACAAATAAAGTTTCAAGTTGGAACTCCTGGCAGTAGCTCAAGACATTGGAGCTCACTTAGCGAGCTTTATCTCGCTTAGCGCGGTCCACTGAGTGAAAAATATTTATTTTCTCGTAAGCTCGCTTAGCGAGCTATATCTCGCTTAGCGAGATTCCACTTTCTAGACTTGTATAAAAGAACTTTTTAGATATTTTGGAAAAAAGATTTTATTGTGCCATTGCTCTAAACCGACCCTAAGGAGAGAAAATCAGTTTTCATCCATTTCTTACTCAAAAACAAAGATTAAGAGCTTGAATCTTTGATCCTTTAAGATTAATGCTATCTAATCTTTGTGTCTTACTTCTTGTGCAAGCTACCATGGTGATGGGTAGCTAAATCCTCTTTTGTATTAAGACAAGATGTAATCTCCCTTTCCTTTGTATGTTTTCCTTTTGATTATTGTATATGAACAAGTTATGAATCAATATAGATGATAATGTTTGCTTTATCTTTGATTTCTATGGTTTAAATGTTTATGAAATACAATGTTTTTACTTTGACCTGACTTTATCATCTATCAAAGACTATGTCTAGACATGGATCTAGTGTTTGATATTCACTTTGTATCGGTTTATAAACGTTATTTGTGTTGTTTGATCGGTTGAGAAATCGTTGGTTGAATAACACGGTAAAACTTGCTATACCGTTTCAGACACGAACGATATAGACGAACGATACGTGATAATATTTATTGATAATGAGTTCATATGCATGATTAATTGAAGACATACAAATTAAGTTGATGAAATCAAGTCTTGATACGTCTATATGACCTTAGAACTTTCCTAATTTAAATCTTTGCTATTAAAACTTGTGAATGATCTTTTACTAAACCAAACCCAAAGTAAATTTAATTCAAGACAATATAAACTATAGAACGACGGTGATATCACACCAATCCCTGTGGAAACGATAAACTTGAAGGAGTGAAAAACACTTAGAAAGGGGGGATTGAATAAGGGTTGTTTCTTTTTTTTGGCAGTTAAAAATAATGAACACAATTATTTTTTATCCTGGTTCGTTTGAACTCAAACTACCTCCAGTCCATCCTCACAGGTGATTTACCTCCACTGAGGATTTAATCCACTAATCAAAAATGATTACAATGGTTCTCCACTTAGATAAACCTCTAAGTCTTCTTGAGTCTACAGATCAAAACTTGATCACTCAAGGAATTTTGGTTTACAAAGTTATAATCAAATACAAGAGATTAATGTTGCTTCTAATAAAGCTGTAATCACCAAGTGATTTTTCTCTTAATCTTAAGTTCTAAATCTCATTAAGAATACAAAAGTATGTGAGCTTGAAGATAAAGATTGCTTCTTTGATAGGGAGCTTTTAGCGGGAGAAAAAGTTCAGAGTCAGATGATGAGTATATGAAAAATGAACGTAGGCTTTCTAACGTTTCTCCTTACTGACTTCTTCCTTTTATAGGCATGAGAATATGACCATTGAACAGTCCTGCATTTAATGCTTTGCGTGTACAGTACAATGCTGCATTTAATGTTTCACACTTTTGTCAACTACCTTGAGCCTTGCATTAACTACTACTTCTGACTTTGCCTTTTGTAGCCATACTTCCAACGTTCCTTTTGTCAGTCACACAAACTAGACTTTCTAGCTTTTCATCATTTGCTTTTGTACTGGATTCATACTTTGCAAGTCTCTTTGAATATCAGAGTTTCCAGCGTTTGGTGCATTGTTAGAACTTCAGCGCTTCAACTTTTGGAAGTTCTTCAGAGCGTGAGACCTTTAGAGCTTCAGCACTTGCTTCTCGTAGATCATGTTCTGACAACTTCAAGTCCTTCTTCTGATGTCTTCAAGGTCTTGTTCTGATGAGGCCATCCAGAACATCTGGGTCAGAGCATCTGAAGGAAGAAATGTTGCATACTCTTTTATACTTTTCCTAAAATGGAAAACGTAATCTATTAGAGTACCACATTGTCTTATACAAAATTCATATCTCATGTTATCATCAAAACTAGAAACTATGATCAGAACATTTCATGTTCTAACAATCTCCCCCTTTTTGATGATGACAAAAACATATAGAATTGATATGAATTTGTATCCAGAATGAAGATGAAACAGATATAACAAAGTATACTAGTCAGAATGAATAGAATAATCTCCCCCTGAGATTAATAATCTCCCCCTGAAATTAATACCAGATGAATTTAATTTAAAAGGCTTCCCTGAGTATTTTCCATTTCAGAAGAGACTTTGCAGTTAAGCTTTTTCTTAAGATGATTCAGAGCTTCCTTTTAGAGCTTCCTTTTGGACAACATCAAATCTTTGAATTTTCTTTAGAGAACTAGCGTATCAGAGCATCAAATTTTGTTTGCTTTGGATCTTTAGAATTTCATTCATTATCTTTAAGATCTTCAGAACATTATATTCCTGCAAAAACGTTCAGATACAGAGCTTTACATTTCTTGTTAGGAAATGTAGAGGCTTAAGCCCAGCAACTGATATAACAAAAATCAATTCAATTAATACGTTTTCTCCCCCTTTTTGTCATGCATCAAAAAGCATAAAAAATTCAGATGAGCAAAGCAAATAATGAAAGGGAAAGTGCAAATTTTATTGATAAACAAAAGGTTAACAAAGTAGATGCAGGAAACAAAATAAAACTCCTAAAGACACAAGACTCAGACTAAGAAAACTTAGAATCTAAGAGGGCTAGGATGTTCTTGATCTCAGTGATATCTTCTTCTTGCTTCTTAGAAGTCTCTTCAGACTTCTGCATCCAAGTCTTGAACTCTTGGTTTGTATCATCCTGCTTAGCTAGACGATCAAAGACAACTTCTTGATTCCTCTGAAGTTCCTTCAGAGTGTTCCACACTTCAGAAGTTGAGGAACCAACAACAGAGGAAGAAGGGGCTTGAACCATTGGTTGAGCAACTGGATTAGAGTCAAACCATGAGAATAGAGTCTCCATATCCCCAATCAGAATTGCAAAATCCTTACGAGCGAAAGGAAATTGCTGTGGCTTCCAGACCACCATGGGCAGAGGATTATCCAGATCCATTTCATCAGCCTCAAACTCCATCTCATCAACCTCAGAGGTTGCAGCACCAGAAGATTTAGCCTGCAGAGTCTTCCATTTTCTGATATCCTGCAGAGTCTTCCAATGACCAAAGTCCAGAGCTAGACCAGCAGGACCAGCAGCTTCAGACACGCAGATATTCTGAAGATTCAGAATATCATCATGCAAATCTTTGGTGAAAACCTCCCAAAGCTTTCCAACAGCCACATGATCTAACTTGTGATCATGAGCAGCCTTCAGAATCTCCAACCTACTCTGTATCCTGTAGTTAAAAATATGAAAACAAGTATCAACAGAGGGTTGGGTTGAAGAGGGTCGGATGATGGTTATTGGCTCTTGAGGTTTGGAGATGAGATTGGGTTCAGAGGGTCTATCAGGAAGAAGATATGAAATGGTTGAGAGGGGTGAGGAGGTTTCTTCATGATCAGAGTCAATAATAACAATTGTTGGATCAAAAGAAGGTGCTGGGTTGCGATGAGGGTGAAAGAGAGATTCAGAGGATGGAGAGGATAGGTCAGAAAAGTCACAGAAGACAGGAATGTCAACTGCTGGTGGAGGTTCAGATATAGGAGATGTTGGTGGAGGTTGAGGTATAGAGGATGTTGGTTGAGGTTGGGGTGCAGAGGTTTGAGGTTCAGATGGTTGAGGTTGAGAAGTGGAGAAGATGTTTTCAGATGGTATGGAGGGGAAAATAACAGTGAGAGGTGGAGGGTTCCGAATTTGTGGTTCAGAAGATTGAATGGGTTGTTTTCCTTTTGAGGTGGTGGAGGTAGATGGAATTTCAGAAGATGGTTGTTTTTGTTGATGGAGAATTTCTGGTTCAGAATCTAAGATAGAATCGTCTACCTGATCTATATCACCTATAATTTTCCTAATGTCTTCAGATGATCTAGGGAATTTGAGAGAGAGAGAGGGTCTGTTGTTGATACTCGTTCATAAATTTTAACAGAGGAATGTACAGAATCAGATATAGAAATACCTGAGCTTTTCTTCTTCTTCTTCTTCTTCTTTTTCTGAAGGTTGGAAGGACCATCTCCAGTAGTCTTTCTATTCTCCTTCTTATTCTTCTTATTTAAGTCACCCAGAGAGGGAAGACTTATGCCACGTAGCCACGTTGGATCAAACTCTATGTTGTCCTTCAGGCATGACTCCAGATAGAAGAGGACGGAGTCTGGATGTTCTTCCTTAAAGAACAACTGAAAGTCATCAACTGGGTTTCTTCTGGACAGAATATCACTGACCATTGTTGGTGGAGAATTGACTTTGTTGATCAGCTTCATTTTCTTCAGACTATGGGCAGTCAGAGTACTCCCACAGACAGCTACCAGATCTTTAGCTACTCCAGCTTCCTTCAGAGCATCTATCATACCACTCTCTGTCAGAATGTCTGATATCATCTTACCCATAGAAATGGTGTTCCTCTTGACCTTTGGATATTTCAGCCTTTCTTGCTCTCTTGAATCCTTCACATGGGTCCACAGATGATTGAACATGATGTGAGGTAAGTCAATCCTCTGAGCCTTGCCAATGCAATACAGAAGGAACTGCTGGTCTTGATTTATGTAGGTTGCAGAAACTGAAGATTTTCTATGATTAATGCATCCCAGAATAATCTTTGCCCAAACTCTGTAGGGAGGCTTCAGATCCTTGGCATTTACTGAACCTTGACCATAAGTAAAGATTTCTAGGTAAACAGCTTCCCAGTTGGTTCTGCCTGCAATAGCGCCAGTTACGCCACCCAAACCTTTGAGATTCAGTAACTGCCTTATGATATTCTTAGTAATTGAAATCTCTTGCCCTAAGACGAAGGAGATGATGACTTTGGGGGTAAGGGTAGCATGAATCCAAAATTCTTTTACCAAATCTGTGTAAACCGGTCCAATGAGACGATCAAAATAGTTTGCCCAACCTTGAACCAACATGTTTGTTTTGATGTTGAAGTCACGTTCTTGAAGATTGTTGAAATCCACCATAAGTTCACAGAGAACTTCCAAATCTACACACGAAATTAGACAAGTTCTTGTTGGTGGTATGTATGCTGGTTGTTGTTGTTGAGATGTAGCAGGTTGTTGTTGTTGTTGCTGAGATGAAGAAGGGTTTGATGTTGAAGAAGCCATTGTTGAAAAGTTGAGAATTCTGGGTTGTTTGGGTTTAGGGTTTTGATAGAGACGAAACAAAGAACAGAAATGCATAAACAATTGAAGAGAAAGAAGGAGTGAAAAGAGAGAAAGTGAAGATGAAATGAAGTTATATAGACACAGATTTGAAATAAAATACAATGAAGTTTTGAATACAACAGTTACAGAAAACGCATTTATGATGAAAGACGTTAAAGAGGGGTAACGTAAGATTTGAAAAGATTTTGCATAGTTACCTATGGCGGCGTCTCATCAACTACACGCATGCTTGTCCCTTCAGATTAGATGAACACGTGGTCATCATCTTGGGGTAGCTGGTGACAGATGTTTTGCTTTAATAGAAGTTCTGAGTCATACTAGGCACATGAAACGTTAGAGATAACAATTTCATAGTGTCCTTATGAACAAACATAATCAGAGCATCTCATAATAATAATAAGTAACTGAAAACATATTCTTCAGACTAAAAACATATCAGAGCTTCACAATTACTTCACTCTGGGCATAAGTCCATACCAATATTCTTCAGAATGAACTTAAACCTATCTTCAGCAAGGGGTTTTGTAAAGATATCAGCCCATTGATGGTCAGTATCTACAAAGTTTAAAGAAAGAAAACCCTTCTGAATATAGTCTCTAATAAAATGATGTTTAATCTCTATATGCTTAGCTTTAGAATGTTAAAAAGGATTTTTAGAAAGACAAATAGCAGAAGTATTATCACAGAATATAGGAATGTTACTTTCATATATCTGATAGTCTTCTAACTGACTTTTCATCTAGAGCATCTGTGTACTACATCCAGCAGCAGCTACATATTCTGCTTCAATTGTAGACAATGCAATTGTGGCTTGTTTCTTGCTATACCAGGAGATCAAATTTTTTCCCAGAAACTGACAGCTTCCAGAAGTACTTTTTCTTTCAACTCTATCTCCAGCATAATCAGCATCACAATGACCTACTAAGTTGAATTCTTCAGATCTTCTGTAAGACAAACCAACGTTAGTAGTACCTTTCAGATACCTAAGAATTCTCTTAACAGCTGTTAAGTGAGATTCTCTAGGATCTGATTGGAATCTAGCACACAAACATACACTAAATAAGATGTCAGGCCTAGAAGCAGTTAGATAGAGAAGAGATCCTATCATACCTCTGTAGATCTTCTGACCTACCTTCTTACTTACCTCTTCCTTACCTAAAATGCTAGTTGGATGCATTGGAGTTTTAGCTTCCTTACAGTCTGGTAATTTAAACTTCTTCAGAAGTTCCTTGACATACTTAGTCTGATGTATGTAAGTCCCTTCAGAGGGTTGGTTTATCTGAATGTCTAGAAAGTATTTTAGCTCTCCCATCATGCTCATTTCAAACTTGGCCTGCATAGACTTAGCAATATCCTTTCCCAAAGAGGCATTAGATGTTCCAAATATAATATCATCAACATAAATTTGACAAATTAAAATATCCTTTTTAAAGGTTTTACAGAAGAGACTTGTGTCTACTTTTCCTCTTGTGAAACCATTATCTAGAAGGAAAGAACTTAACCTTTCATACCAAGCTCTGGGAGCTTGCTTTAGACCATATAATGATTTCTTAAGTTTGAAAACATGTTCTGGAGACTTAGAGTCTTCAAAACCAGGAGGTTGGTGAACATAAACTTCTTCATCTATATAACCATTTAAAAAAGCACTCTTAACATCCATATGATACAGAGTGATGTTATTCTGAGTGGCAAAAGAAATTAATAATCTAATAGACTCTAACCTGGCAACTAGTGCAAAAGTTTCATTATAATCAATACCTTTTTATTGACTATAACCTTAATCAACCACTCTGGCCTTGTTTCTGACTACTTCACCTTTTTCATTTAGCTTGTTTATGAACACCCACTTTGTTCCAATAATATTAAATCCTTTAGGTCTTGGAACTAAATCCCAAACATCATTTCTTGTAAACTGATTTAGCTCTTCTTGCATTGCAATAATCCAATCAG
The DNA here is from genome assembly GCF_029867415.1 of Vicia villosa. Taxonomy (NCBI): domain Eukaryota; kingdom Viridiplantae; phylum Streptophyta; class Magnoliopsida; order Fabales; family Fabaceae; genus Vicia; species Vicia villosa. The sequence continues at coordinate 113,573,785 of NC_081182.1, read as the reverse complement.
CATCTTCCAGAGCTTCATCAACAGAAGTTGGCTCAATTAAAGACACTTATCCAAACAGAGATTCTGCATTGTTCTTTAGAAATGATCTTGTTCTGATAGGATTATCTTTCTTTCCAATAATGACATCCTCTGGATGAGCTGAGATGATTCTTGAGGATCTTCTGACTGTTGGTTCTTCAGATATTCTGAGGTTCTCTAAAGAAGCAGCAACTTGATCTTCTGAATCATCCTTTCCTCTGGGTTCTTCATGATCTGGATAAGAAATGTCTATATCTGCAAAATTCTCATTCTGCTTTGGCTTTTTAATGCCAAGCTTATCATCAAATCTGACATGAATTGATTCCTCAACTATCAGAGTTTCAGTATTGTATACTCTGTAGCCCTTAGAGCGTTCAAAATATCCAAGAAGAAAACACTTCTGAGCTTTGGAATCAAACTTGTTCAGATGATCCTTAGTATTCAGAATATAACACATACATCCAAAATGATGGAAATATGAAATGTTGGGTTTTCTGTTCTTCCACAATTCATAAGGAGTCTTATTTAGAATAAGTCTTATGGAGATTCTATTCTGAATATAACATGATGTGTTAATTGCTTCTGCCCATAAATGCTTAACCATATTAGTCTCATTGATCATGGTTCTGGCCATTTCTTGGAGAGTCCTATTCTTTCGTTCTACAACTCCATTTTGTTGTGGAGTTTTAGGACAAGAGAAATCATGGGCAATACCATTTTATTTGAAATAAATTTCAAAGAATCTGTTCTCAAATTCACCACCATGATCACTTCTGACTTTTATGATTTTGCATTCCTTTTCAGATTGAATCTGTTTGCAGAAATCAAAGAACACAGAATGTGACTCATCCTTGTGTTTTAAGAACTTTACCCATGTCCATCTGCTGTAGTCATCTACAATGACCAATCCATATTTCTTGCCGCTGATTGATGCTGTTTTGACTGGACCAAACAGATCAATATGCAGAAGTTCTAAAGGCCTTGAAGAAGAAACAACATTTTTAGACTTATAAGCAGATTTTGAAAACTTCCCTTTCTGACATGCTTCACAAAGAGCATCTGATTTATATTTCAGATTAGGAAGTCCTCTGACCAGATTGAGTTTGTTAATCTGAGAAATTTTTCTCATACTAACATGGCCCAATCTTATGTGCCAGACCCATACTCTCCGTTAACAAAAAGAAGGCAAGTAACCTGCTGGTTTTTAAGATCTGAAAGATCAATCTTATAAATGTTGTTCTTTCTTTTGCCTGTAAATAGGATTGAACCATCCTTTTGACTAACAGATCTACAAGACTTTTGATTAAAGATTATGTCATAACCATTGTCACTTAATTGACTTATGGAGAATAAGTTATGAGCTAATCCATCTAGTAGCAGAACATTAGTTATAGAAGGAGAGTTACCAATACCAATGGTTCTAGAGCCTATGATCTTGCCCTTTTGGTTCCCTCCAAACCTTACGTCTCCTCCAAATTTAACTTCTAGACTTTGGAACATAGACCTTTTTCCCGTCATGTGTCGTGAGCATCCAGAGTCCAGGTACCATGAAATGTTTGTCTTTTGTGCTGTTAAGGAGATCTCTTCAGAGTCTGAGTCAGAGGCAGATTCTTCTTCACCATCTACCGTTGCCATGAATGCGATATTTGCTTGCTCATCTTCAGAGTCTGACTCTTGATCAGAGGAATCTGATTCATCCCAAGTGGCCATCATACCTTTCTTCTTCTCAAATCTTTTCTTGGGCTTTTCTCTCTGAAGCTTAGGACATTCATTCTTGAAGTGTCCTGGTTCTTTGCATTCATAACAGACTATGCCTTTCTTACCAGATCTTGTGGGTCCAGAAGATTCTCCCTTTTTCAGGTTTCTTGAAGCTTTTAAATCTTCTCTGCTTGCTTTTCCAGAGTTGACTTACTCTTCTAGAAATAAGAGATAACTCATCTTCTTCTTTAGACTCTGAGTCATCAGATCTTTCTTCTTTTTCCTGAAAAGCGTTAGTACAGTTTTTATTATTAGACTTTAAAGCAATAGATTTACATTTCTTCTGAGGTTCATTTGCGTCCGGCTCAATTTCATGACTCCTCAAAGCACTTATAAGCTCTTCAAGAGATACTTCATTCAAATTATTGGCTATCTTGAAAGCTGTAACCATTGGTCCCCAGCTTCTAGGTAAACTTCTGATTATCTTCTTGACATGATCAGCTTTGGTATAACCTTTGTCTAGAACTCTCATTCCAGCTGTCAGAGTCTGGAATCTAGAAAACATTGCTTCAATATTTTCAACATCTTCCATCTTGAAAGCTTCATACTTCTGGATGAGAGCCAGAGCTTTGGTTTCCTTGACTTGAGCATTCCCTTCATGAGTCATTGATCAGTGGTTTTTACACATGTTTTCACCAGTATTTTTAGTTGCTTTTGAAGTACTTTATTTTATGTTTTATTTCTTTATTCGCCATTTTATGCTTTGGTTTGGTGTTTAAGTGTTTGTAGGCTCAGATGAAGGAAATGAGAGAAATCAGTACGAAAAGGCGAAAAACTGAAGAAAAGCACATCTGCTGGTCACACGCGTTCCCAGATGCGTTTCTAAAAGCCAAAGTGCATTTCTCTGGCCACACGCGTCCCAGGACGCGTTTCCTGAGTCCACACGCGTCCAGCAAGTGAAAAGTGCACCTCCTGCCCACACGCGTCCTAGGACGCGTTTCCTGAGTCCACACGCGTGTCCACACGCGTCTTTGAAAGAGAAAAATCAAAAGAAATCATGCCTGCTGCTGGGACGCGTCCCCAGACGCGTGTCCTCTTGTCATACCCTAATTTTTGACCCCCCTGAGATGACATATCTTCAGGATTTTTCATCAGGTCAAGACAAGTACCCAGAGCAGTCATTTCTCCATCTGATACCTAATCAAGGATGCACAAAGACAAGAAAGCTCAGGCAAAGGATCAATCAATAACAAAGACTAATCTCTAATACAATCATGGGGCTCAAAGACTTCATTTTTCTCATCTATGATTGATTAGACATCCAGTCATCTGAGTACAGGTTTGCTCAGGTCACCAGACTAGGGTTTTGAGCCTATCAAGGACTAAAATCAGGGATCACATTTGGGAAACCCTAAAAAGCTCCAGAGGGTCATTCAAAGACATCAATCTTCTTCAAATAACTCATATTACAAGATCTACTGGACATCACACTTCAATTCAAAGTCTACAGTCATTATTTTCACATGGTCGACAAATTAGGGTTTTGACCTAATTCACCAAGATGGTTGACTTTTGATCAGGGAATGAATCCAAAACTCAAGACATGATTCAAGGATCTCTACTACCTCCATATAATCCATTTATATCATCCATTTGGGGAGAAGATCTTATTTCTACACAAAAGCCCAAAAATTCACTTTGTCAGGAAAAAAGTCAACTGTGAAGGATCATCATTGACTTTTAAGGTTTTTGGTCAAAAAATGACTTTCAAAGATCAATATCATCAATATATGGATGTCAAAGTCATTTGGCCAAAGAAATTCAAAGAAATTCATCAAGGAGCGAAAAGTCGGGAATTAGGGTTTTTAAAGGCATGGTGAGATCTCAAAATTTCACCTACACAACTCAAAAAACTTCCAACATGAAAGTTGTAGATCTTGCAAAATAAAACAACATCTTACAAAGGAACTTTTTTCAAAAGATCAACCATTTATGAAGTTTTGGAGATTTTGAGGTTTAGGTCATAAACACTTAGAAATTTTTCTAAGTGTTTTAACCTAGTTTTCTTCCAACTTTGACCTCATTTTTCACAAATTTCCCAAGTGATTCTGAAGAAGACATAAACTAATGATTTGAAGTAGATGTTTAGGGCTTTCCAAATTGTGTTCAACCTTCTCCAAATTCAATTTGAGCTAGGAGTTATGCTTGTTCAAAGTTGGCCTCATGAAGTGAAATTATAGGTCATGGACACTTTTTGACTTTGCAAATTTTGTGCAAATAACCTCTCTTATGGATGCTACACGACCCATAACATGTCTGAAACAATGCCATGCATTCATTTTCACCATGGCATGAAGGATTAGAAGAAGATTCCCAAAAGCAAGATGCATGTGATTATGTAATCATTACATTTTGAGAATTTATGATAAGCAATGATTCACCAATTGGAATCTTCTCCTAAGCCAATAGAAACTTGCTACATATCAGAAATGTTCCCTAAGATCCTGCAAGATCAATGGTTGGGAGAATTGGCTCGAAAATGCATCATTGCATTTTGGAGATTCTTTGAATTTCTTCATGGCTAAGAAACCAAAACTCCCTCACTAAGGAAGCTCACTCCTCTGCAGCTATACTGATCCATTTGCCTATAAATAGAGGCCTCATTCTCATTCAAAAAACACACCAAAGCAACTCAATTACTTGCTTTCTCTTTCTCTCCTCTTGTTCATTGTTTTTCAAAGTTCTTTGGCAAGAAGAATCGTTTTCTTCAAACCAAAGCTCATCTTTGGAAAGTGAGCATTCCAACATCTCAAGGGAGGTTATTTGAGGTGATCCAAGCACCTGGATCACTTCTGTAAGTGGAGGAACACCATTGTTGCTCTCACTTGGAAGCATTTGCAGTTGGAGGTCCATGGAGTAACTCAGGGAGTCTCAGGCCAAACCAATCATTCAGACACACTCCCTAGGTCATAGTGGAGCTAACCAGATGGCTGCAGCTCACCTGTAACTCCAAATTCAACAACCTCCATGTTCACTTGAAGCTGAAATCGAGGGAGGTCCATAGAGCAATTCAGGAGGATTCAAGCTACAATAAGCATCCAGTTAGCATCATTGAGTCTCAGGGAAGCTATTGAGATCATTCATTCAAGCCCAGGTGCTCTCCATCATCCTCACGACCTTCAGTTTCAGAGGTAAGTTTCTGAACTTCACCTCTATAATTTAAGTACTCTTTGTGAAATAGCTCGATTCTATCTTGTTCAGCATCATCAGAGGATTGAAAACCCTCTATCATCATTCATTTATCTTTCAGTATAGTCATTTAATTTGATTTTGAAATTTTAGGGTTCTTCACGATTTCTGTTAAATTAATTAGATGTAGTTAATATTAGTTCATGTTAGTTACATATTTAGAATCGTGAGTGAATTTAGAGCAAGTTTCGTGTTTACATCATGGCAAATGATTGAGAAACGAGTGAGTTCAGAAATTCAAAAAATCATGGAGCTTGAGGTTGAAGACGAAGATGGTGGTGGCGCCATTTTTAATTTCTCAGGGGAGGGTTTAAAATATATTTAACTGAAAGCGTTTTATAAACGACTAAACAACTTGCCCTAGTGGCCACACATGCGCCTTTAGTATCATCATGCCACAAGTCTGGGGTTCGAATCCCCCTCGCCCCAGACTTTTTGATTCTTTTATTTTTTAAGGAATTACAACTTGTTTTGAAATATGACCAAGTGGAGGCAACTTACTAACACCAAACGCGCGTTGGCGCAGTGGTGTTATTTTGAGTTGTTGGCTTCAAGGGCGTGGGTTCAAACCATGGTGAGGCCAAAACATTATTTTTTATCACTTATTTCTTTCAATTTTCTCACAACTTCATATAATTAATTAACCTATCAAATTAATTTATTTTCACTTCATTTTTTACACACATGCTATTTAATATCTCTATTTTGTGAATAATAAAAAAGATCATAAAAATATTATTTATTTCACATGTTTTTATTAGGTTTAAAATAGTATGGTGTTAGGTGTTTTCTTAAATACTTTAATACATATTTTCACTTTGTTTTAACCTAATCATTTTTGTAAATAAATTTATGATAAAACCCTAATCACTTAGGTCTTAATTAGGCATAGATCTTCATCTTTGCTTTAATTAAGTTGACTTTTGTCAAATCTCAAAACTATTTTCAATCTCTGATAAAATCAAATGATTAGGGTTTTCAAACAACAAAACCTTGTATCATTCCAAATCATTTTTTTCAAATTGCTTTTATCACCAGTACTGTAAAGTACTGGGCCTCTAATAGAGTGTAAGTCCCAAAAATCTTCTCTTCTTAGCTTGTTTTCAAAACTGTATTTTCAAAATCTTCTTTCTGTTTTCAAAACATTCTTCTGGTATTTGAAGGGCATTATTCCCGGTGAAACTCTTCAGATACCTATGTGACCTTTGTCCATCTTCACTTCTTCTGTTTTCAAAAACCATTAACTGTTTATCATATATATTCAACTGTTATCAACAAAACAACAAAAATACTGTTGAGGCTCTGTACATACTTCTTCAATGGCCTCCACTCCATCCAGGTTAGGCTTTACAAGCTTTCAATTTACAGTCTTTGTTTAAATTACTGTCAAATATAAACTGTGCATATATTAGTTTAGAACTGCGTTTGAGTATAAACCTTAGGACAGTTAAACTATATATATATTATAGGAATATGACCTAGGATTGAGAATGTCTTCCCGGTGAAGGCTCTTTCCTAATTAGAGATCTGTAGTTCAAACCCCCAAGATGAATTATTCCCGGTGAAACATCTTGGCAAAAACCTTAGAATCCAAATAAATAGGACACATCCACCCAAAGAGGAATTATTCCCGGTGAAACCTCTTACCCATTTGCTTAGAGCCAAAATAAGTTCAAAACCACATAAGCTTTCTCTTGTGCTACAACAAGGACCCTCGATTAGCCTCCTCTTGGGCTTTGTACAAGGACCCACAGGCTTCTTAAAAGCATTTCCAGCTTCCTCTTGAGCTTGTATACAAGGACCCATCAGGTTTCTTATAAACATAGGAACAGGTCTTTAGTCACCTTTTAGCCTACCCTGGTGAGTTTCTTCCAATTTAAACCAGACTTTAAAACAAGCTAAGTTTGTCTCAATTTCACATTGAGTACACTTTTTGGAATGAGAGACATGGACAGTCTCTGTCACCCTTATCTTCATCAATCCTCCTTAGTAGAGTCTAGGATCTATGTTTTGGTCATCCTCAGCATTGAGTCAGCCTTTATCTTGGGCTTTAAACAAAGAGTCTCCACTAGATAATCTTTCTGCCATCCATTTTTCAAATCTCAAAACCCCTGGAAAGGGTTAGCCTCCAACATCTGTTTAAAATGTCAAAACAATAATTTCATTCTCTTAGGAGATAATTTCCCCAAAAGAGTCAAAACCCCTGGAAAGGGTCAGCCTCCAAAAAACATGATAAAGTCAGTCTTTTAACAGACAAATTCACCAGCTGAGTCAAAATCCCTGGAAAGGGTTAGCTTCCAAAGAAAAACAGTCTTTTTAATCTCCAGTGGAGTTAAAACCAACAAAAACAGTTAGCCTCAACCTTGGGCTTCATACAAGGCACCCAAACAATAAAACTCCCCTGTCAAGAGTCAGCCTCAACCTTGGGCATTGTACAAGGCAGATAATAGAGTCTCCCCAGTGAGTTCTTCATCACTCAGTAGCCACAACCTTGGGCTTTGTACAAGGCAGATAAACCATATCTTTCATGTGTCAAAGATTCCTAACACTTAGGATCTTTCCCCATATAGTCATACATACTTAATTCATTTAAGAGTCCGCCACAACCTTGGGCTTTGTACAAGGCAGAAAATAATATTTTCCCTAACTAGAGTCATAGTCTAAAAAACCACAATTATCCTCAACAGTCAGCCACAACCTTGGGCTTTGTACAAGGCACACAAATAGAGTCTCCCTAAACAGAGTCAGCCTCAATTCTGGGCTTTGTACAGAACACAAAAATACCCTGTAATTAATCCCCAGTGGAGTCATCTCCCAGAGTCAATAATATTAATTAATCAATCAAAAAGCCTCAAGCTTGGGCCTCATACAAGCCAGCTAAAGTCAAATCTTTCATACAGTAGATAGACATAGCTTATCTCTATAGAGAGATATTTTTACTACTCTACCACATTCAAACAAACAAACATTTCAATTTCAATTTCAATCAAAGTCTCCCATTTAGGACTCTGAAAGACATGCTCTGGCACATCCCCAGACTTGTACACTTTCCCTAATTTGGACGAGCATTTTTCTTTCATTTAAGAGGCATCTGACTGGCATACTTGTACACCCAAGTAAGGTCCCCCTCTTGAATGAAATGAATCCAGTTATTCTGTCACTCTTTCAAAATGTTTGTGGTAGAATAGTACAAATACCTCTCTGTGGAGATAATTTCACGTCTCTTTACTGTAAACAGAGATTTAATTCCAAGCTTCAACCTTGAGCTTCAAGCAAGGCACCAAAAACAATTAATTTCCCTAGTTAGTTCCCCGAACTACATTAAGCTCTGACTTCCACTAGGGATATGTAGGCATGAGGTTCACAAGGAATCTCAGCGAGCTAATAAAATACCAAAAATAGTCAGTCTGTCTATCTGTCTGTCTTTCTTCAATCAATTCAATTCCTTCTCCTAACACAAAGGAGAAACTTTCCCAATCATTAGCAGCAAACACAAACACAATGACACAGAGAAGGTTCCTGTAGAGTACTACAGATATGTAGGGTGTTTAAACACTTCCCTATGTATAACCGACCTCCCGGACTCCAGAATTTCTAGTCTAGGTGTAAATCCCCACACTTAGCAAACTCCTAGGGTTTAGTTGAGATCTTTTTTTCCCTTTCCTACTCGTAGGACAAATAAGAAAGTTCGTGTGATATCGTAGGAAGAACTGAAATAAAATTCATCCCACCACGGGCGCATTCTCCTTCCAAATTTCGCGTGAAGGGTCTAGCGTGCCGTCCTCCCAAGTGAAACGGGGAGGTAAAAAAAAACGACACCACACATAGCCAGGAGTGGAGGTATTAAAATTCTTAAGAGGGTCCCTCAGAGTAATCAATCCGATCTTCAACAGATGTTGTAATGCTTGAGCCAATGACATATTGATCTTGGTGAATTGACGCTTAGGTACGTCTGGCTTTATTGTAGAACTTGTGTAGAGATCAGAATTGTCCCCACGAATTGGTTGCGTTCATTAAGGCCTTTTTGGTTATGTGCAACATCAGTCGTATGAGGTTCCTCAGGGGATTTGAAATCAGTGATCTTGTCATCGATTAAATCTTGAATACTATGCGTCCATGGTCCACAATCTTCGGTATCATGGCCAGGACTATTCGACTGATAAACACATCTTGCATTGTATCTGTACCCAGGAGCAGGATTGGCTTCAGTTCTTCTTGCCCCTTGGCTGAGTTCAGAATCAAAGTTTGGGATCAGATGTTCTGAGCCTGAAGGTGTTTGACTGATTGCTTGAAATCCATTTGTGCTGAAGTAAACAGCAAGAGAGTATGAGATACCTGTTGTGAGAAACCTGTTATGCAATGTTACGAATGAAAATGCAATGCTTTCAAGGTTCTTTAGGAAATTTAGTTCACCACATATAGAAATTAAGTTGGTCGCAGCCTTGTCTGAAGAACTCTGACTTTCGTCTTGGAACATCCTTCTTTGAGAATCAAGCTCACCATATTGAGTGGGTCATCGCCTCTGATTTGGGATATCTCTGAATTTGAAGGTACATGGCTAGAGGAAAATAAATCCTCTGGCCCCCTGATAGGTATGATGTCTCTAAACTGGAAGGCATATGGTAAGAGGAAAATAAATCCTCTTACCCCTTGATGAGAATTTAGTCTTTTGATAATGGCACCTGCAATTGTGCGCCCTGAATTTCCAAGATCCTTGAAAGGGTTAGTTAACCTACAACGTTACGATGCCGTGATGTCATGCAGATGCAACGCATTAAGTAAAGCATAAGGTAATAAGGACGAAATGTCCTACAAGCAAATCCTGCAAGGAAATAGAAGGGTAAAGCATATGGTAATAAGGACGAAATGCCCTACAAGCAAATCCTGCAAGGAAATAGAAGGGTTAGATAACACACAAGTCACACAAGAGTCCTTAAGTTTAAAGGCTTGCATGAAGTATGACCAGGTAACTACCCTTCCCCAAAGGTACTTCTAAGGATAAGGATGATATCAGCAACGGGTTCTACCAAGTTACTCAGAATTCTCAGCCCCTCTAAAGCACCCTCGAACATGGTACATGCATACCACGCAATGATACTTTAAGAAAGAACCTATCTGAGTTGTAGTATCGGGTAGCGACTATGCCCTTAACATACATCAAGAGTAGTCCCCCCACTACGTTCCTAAAGGCCAAGATGGGTTAGAGGTGACTAAAGGTCCTTAAGCTCCGACTCACCTACAGATATCCACACGAACCTCTCTCATGCAAAAGAGGCATGCAAACACCCGTAGAGGCCTAACTTAAGCGTGAACTCTCATATTGACCAATCCCAAGCATACACAAGGGAGGTCGCCATGACTATGCCACTCCTATCTTAAGGTGCGCTCGAATCCGGGTATAGGATTCATCTTCCATTCAATACCCAAAACAACCTCGAAAAATAAAGCAAGCAAACAAACAATTTTTAAAGTGAACTAGCTCTAAGGTAACCCCTCTTTTATTCGAAAGTATCCCCAGCAGAGTCGCCAGTTCTGTAATACGGTGAACTGACTTTAAATTGAAATGTGCGGATAGCAAGAGTCGCCACCGACTTTTATTTTATCCAATTGGAAAGGCAAAAAGAACAGGAAAGACCTTTGAAATATTTTGAGTTCGGGGGTAGGTTATACAAAGGGAAGGTGTAAGGCACCCTTTGCATCCATGGTTATCCATGGGATCTTAATTGCTTAGCTCACTTTTGAATTATTTGAAATCTGTCGTGTGTGAATAGTAAAAGGATTTCGTTAAGGACTTTAGCTTGTAAATAAGCGTAGCCTTGTTTTGAAAGTATTTGAAAAGAGGTGTGAAAAGTATTTTGAATTTGTTTGAATTGAGCAAGCAATTAAGAACTACCTACCCTAAGTTTGTCTTTCGTGTTCTTTAAGTCTTTCGGGCGAAAGGGTCTATCCATACCATGAGAGGGCAGGAAGTCTTTCAATTGGATGTGCGGGTCATCGAAGGGTCATCAAGAATAATCGTTCGCCACGAGACTGTCCCTACCATAAAGAGCGCAGGTAGTCTAAGGGAAGGATATAATAGTCATTTAGGCAATAGTAAGGATACCTTAGCATTCGAAGGGACTATCATCATTTATCGAGGCAACATCGAGGGACGAGATCATTCTATCGTAGGCAACTCGAAGGGACTATGATCTTTTATTCCGAGGGACTATGATGATTTGAATTTGTAGGCAGCATATGCTACGGTATCCCTACGCTCGAAGGGACTTGACTATTCTGTTTAAATTGAAAGGCAACAGGCAGCGTAAGAAGGGTTACCTCGAAGGTGAGTGTGTGCAGCAATCACGTGTTAGATTCAGATATTTAATCTTGAGTTAGTGATCTACGTTTAATTTTGATCTTGCCACTCCCTATTTACTAACCACGCAGTTATATAACAATTATATTGTGCAAATAAACCTACAACTATTACAAGGCTTCGGGATTAAGGGGGTACATAACCAAAAATTGGGGGATGCGGAAGGTAAAGGCAGAAAGATAAATAAAATACTAATTACTATTACATCACAAAAATTGCAACCTATACACCTTCTAGAATTTAAATAACAGAAATTTAATAATATAAGTGGCGTAATTAAATGAAGGCAGAATTTTAAAGGACGGAAATTAAATAAATAATTATAAAATAAATAAAGGACGAAATAAACAATCACGCGTCAAACAAAGGAGTTAGGAGATGAGAAAAGAATCGTGTTGGGAAAATCAGGGTTAAAAGTTTTATGGCTAAAAATTGAAGGATAAAACCTAAACCTACACTTTGATTATGGTTTGATAGACAACCCTTACATTACTGGTAGTCACATGGTTTATTGATTAAAGGCTAACCTAAACCTATTTAAACTAATTGTCTAATTAACCTAAAATTATAAATTAATTATTATTTAACAAACCTAAAATTAAAACTAAATTAAATTAGAATTATATTATTAATCTAAATAATAAAAAATAAAAATAAAGTTATGAAAGATTTTCAAGAGTTTTTATAAAAACTAAAAAAGAACTATGTTAAAAAAAAACTAAATGAGTTTAATTGAAAGAGGAAAGTAAAGATTATATAAAAAATAACAATAATAAATAAGAACCTGGGTGTTGGAAATCTGGTGTGACAAGCTTACGAGTGTCCAGCGTGAGCAGCATTTCCTGAAACGTCATATCATCTTAGCGCTGGATCTGATGGTGGCTACGTGAGGACGTACTGTGGGTGCGCGTTGGGAGCAGCGTGTTGGATCTGGAGACAACAATTGTCAAAGAAAATTCTGGAGCAAAATGTCCCAAGCAGGGATCGAACCCTCTTTCTCATGATCATAGCTCCATTGCCTTTGCCATTTGTACCAGAATTATTAGTCAAACATATAACATAAGAGAAAGTATAATAATAATAACAAACCAGAAGTCCAAAACGCGCGCGTGGCACTCCTTAGAGGTTGACCAGCGAATGGGGTGAGGAGAAAGGGAGTAGAACGATTGACCAGCGAATGGCAAACGAACACACGTGGTCAACAATTCCAAGTTCCTATTCGTTATCTCCTTCCTTCTTCCCTGCGAATATTGCTGCGGAATCTCCTATGGATTTTCCTGCGGAAAAGCCTCCGAGATTCAAAACCTGCAAAAATGATGTTTAACAAAAATACTAAATGCCCAGATCGGTGTTAGCATACTCCCTGATCATGAATCTGCTGTTCGTTTGGATTGAAACATCATGAAACATGGAAAACGAAGAGGTTTCTTTCTCATGCCCTAAGAATGGTAAGATCGGTTTTGGGCATCAAAGCTTTCCAACGACCGTCCTAAACTACTCCATAGAACCTCAGGAAGCTATTAGTGGTGGTTAGTTCGACCAAAACATAACGAAACTAAGAATACAATAATCACAAAAGTGTACAAACCGAGTTTACTCATGGCACGATCCAGGGCGAGTTGGTAGTGGTCTTTGCTCCATACTCACCTTATGACGTCTGAGGAATACTACCAGATTCTTGAAAGCTTCTGGAACAGGTTGCAATTAGGATTTCAATGGTGCAACTTCACTTGGAGAATTTTTTGAATAGAAACCCTAGTCCTTGGCTGCTCCTCTCCTCTCCTAATTTCGTTTTTTTAATGACTGAGTATGTTGTGGAATATATAGGGAGTAACTTAGGGTTGAAATCATGCAAAGGCAATAAGAGATTTGATTGAGATAAATATTTTATTTTTTTTATTCTTGCATGAAATCCTTCTAAATTGGCCTCATGCTATTTTCCACACCTTTTACGTGTAATATTGGCCATTAATCCTACCAAATGAATCTCATAATATTTAACAATTAAATTTAGATTTTTCTTGATTTATTTTGGAATTTAAATAAATAAATTCAAAAACAAAAGAATAAAATCATGAATTATTGTATGAGATTTTCTTATGGGTCCCAAGGAGATTTTTAGATTTGGCTTGAAAATTAATCTCACAATCTTTTATCATTTAATTATAATTTTATTTGATTTTATTTGAATTTAAATGAATAAATTCAAAATAAAAAGAAATAAAAATCATAAAAGAAAGATAAATGTGTTTATGGGCCTTTCATGAGATCCTTATCACGTTCATGACTCAACAATATAGGCCCATTACATGGAAATTCAAAGTTCCTCACTTAGGGTTTCATGTGTCTTCACAAATTTGGTCCAACTTGCACCAATCATAACTCTCTCAATTTTTATGATATGGAGGTATTCTAAGACTTTTGAGAAAGCTTAAAGAGTCCTCTAAAAGCTCCTTTTGGTTTCATCTCAATTGAGTCTACCATGTTCATGTTATGAGCTTTGAGAAAAAATGACCTTTTTTGCGATCCTTTAGAGGGACCTGTAATGTTTTGGCTCATATCTCTCAAATGAAGCATTTTTGGCCTTGGCATGTGGGAGACAAAATTGTAGAGAATTCAATTTCCTTCAAATTGAGCTTTGGATGGAAAATTTTTGATGTTCTATGTAAGAGTTATGGCTGGTCAAAGTTCAGTTGACTTTTCTCATGAAAACCCTAATTTAGAAACTTTTGGAATTGTTGATTTCTAATCTTTCCTTGATAAGACATGATCAATTATTGATCAAATGTTGAATGATACTTCATAATGAGGATGTTGACCAAAAATCAGAACTTTTGACTGTACTTTGACCACAGATTGACTTTTAGGTCAACCAGTCGATTATTGATTGTTTGAGCTGTTGAATGAGCAATCTTTTGAATCAGAGCTTGAAACTTGGCATGATGATACTTTGAATCATATGAGAGATCATGGAATCCACTTGAGGTATCAGAAGTTGACTTTTCTTGGAGAGAAACAAAACCCTAGTTTGGTCCTTATTGCTTAGGAGAGTGTGCATCCACTTAGATCTTGAGCTATTGATGCTTGGATGAGCTTGAGCATATAAAAATATGGTGGGCAAATTTTGGGGTATGACAGCCAGTCGGAATCTGAAGGTAGAAGAGGATTGAACACTAGAATACCCAGAAATTTGCCCTTGCTGAAGTAGGGACCTTTGTCGGAGATGGGTTCGAAGGTGCCATCCAGGTGTATGATGGGGATGGGCTTAAAGATGCCATCCAGCTTGATAGAATTGAGAACCAGAATACGTCGTACATTAGATCATTTCTGGAGAATAGATTGAGTCATGCGTTAGTCTGAATTTAGTTTGCATCAGCAGATGATGTCTGGAAAACCGTGCGTTAGGTTGAATCTGAGCTTAGTATGTTGAGAAATGTTTGTTGGAGATTGATCGTGTCAGCACCGGTCGTAGTAACTGAATTAGACTTGGGAAGGGTGATTATTTCTGAACTATCTCTGGAGAATACCCGGAACTAAGTATCAGAATTAAATTTTAGACAATATAGTAAGGTGTACTTATAAACACTTCGACTATTAAGTGAGTGACTGAATGAGACAAATGAAAACATTTAAATTTTAGACAGTGAATATCTTGATTATGACATTTATCCTCGTTTTATAGATAAATTATAGGGTTTACATGGATCCAAAACCTTCCTCTTTTAAGCATTATATCATTATATTGTTATTGTCATCTAAAGACCTTTATTCAATCATGCGACTTTATCAAATGTATCCCTATAGAGGAACTTAGAATGTTTTTGAGGTCTTACACCCCTTTCTCATAGTCCGCCTTTCCATGTGATCTCTTGATTCAACCGTCTAAAAGAGTCACTATTGAGGTTGATTTTTATTTAGTATGGGTCAATACCTTACTCTAGAGTTTCCCCTCAAGCCTGACCCAACAAAACAAAGGCGTAACTTATGAGTTCCTTCCATGATGGTAACAATGCTAGAAATATTGTATCCACTATTGACTTGTCTCATCATTTTGCTCTATGATATTCTCACATGCCTTTTTCAGAAAAAGATGGATTTTCCTAAGATCTGTTACCTTCGCCATTTGACATGTGTCTTGTAATTATTATCATAATCATGTCATTATTGATGATGTGTTCTTCGTTTACTAGTTGGTACGAACATTTTCTTCTAATGCTTCTAGATTGTGAAATTTTTCTTTTTCGTCTTCTTTCTCTAAGGAACATGTGTGTTTGAATATTCAAGTGTGTTGCATTTATTTCTTTTCTTCCTTTTGATTTCTTCTTGCAACTTTTCTGCTCTTACTATAAGTGTTCTTGCTTTGTCTATTGTTAGGTGATTTTACTTGTTCCTTAAATATATCAACATTCTTTGCGAGTAAGTCTTCATCATCCATTCCTCTTTTATGTTTCCAGGGGTGCAATGTAATTTAGTGATATAGTTTGATGAGGGGTTTTAGGTTAGTTGTAGGTGTTTAACTATTGATATAATGGTATTTATGTTGTCATCTCTTTCATACAAAAAAGAGTGGTAAGAAAACATATTCGGTAACTTGAAGTCGTGTCTTTCTTATCAAATATCATACATATTTGATTCTCCTTGATTTTCTCCACTTCCTTTATCAGCGGTGGATTATGTCTCTACTTTTATTTGTAATTTGAATATTCTGTTTTTCGGCTTTTCTTTATATCATATTTGTTGATATGAGAGTATGACTGATGTTATAGAGTTGTAATTCTCTATTATTGTTCTTGATCGAAGCTTTTAAGCAAGATCAAGTATTATTGATTAAGAGGTTCTTAATCTAGTATTTCTTGTAATTGGAGATTGAGTTAAAGGGTCGTAAATATCAGTAACTGAGATTGTTATTGTGAGACATCATTGCGGTGATTTAAAGTGAGAGGGGTTTCTCATATCTAGGAGGTTTCTAGGTAGAAGTTGCATTAGGTAGGGATTAAGTGAGAAGCTGTAAACCGGAGGTTGTTTAGCCTCCAATTGATACTACTAATAGTGGATTTTCTTCTTGGCTTGGTAGCCCCTAGAGTAGGCGTTGTTGTACACTGAACTAGGTTAACAATTATGGTGTGTTATTTACTTTTCAGTATTGTGTATGTATGTTTATATCTTGCCTATGTGTTTTGTTCAGATCTGATGTCTCGACATGTCATAGGACATGTGAATTCTCGTATACCAGAATTTCACTTACCATTGTTTTTACCCATTAACATGGTATTGCTTTTAGTCCCAAGTTCGTTTGTCTGAGAGATAGATCGTCTTACGAGATCATGCTCGAAATTTTATTGGTCGTCTCTTTGGGTCGTACACGACCAAGGGTCGATACCCTTTTCCATCCCCCAGGTGAAAAAGTGGTTTATCATTAATGGAATGTGGACTCACCAATACATATGGAGTGGCTAGTTCACATGAGGGGTTGAGCTCGTATTTGCCACTTACTATGTTGACCTTGTCTGTGCATTGGCATTATGTAGCTTTGGTTACTATAGTTATATGTGTGTGGCATCTGTAACAACACCCCTTTCCTTTTATAATCACAAGGAAAATATATAGTTTGGTGGAAAATTTATTCTTTGATGGAATAATGTTATACATCATACAAGTGCCTCACAAATTTACATATAAAGTAAATAAAAATTAACTAAGCAATAACTCCAATGTTTATAATCCAATGGGGGATGTGGTAGTTGGATTTGACTTTCATCCGAACTCATTACCTTCATATGTTTGGCTAGAGCGATGTGCCTTACCTTCCGTGTAATAGATAACCATGTCCTTTAACTGCCAAACTAGGGAAGCAACATTGATTGATATAACCTAACCTTTGCCCTCCTTCTGGTCTAGCTACATGGCCTTGTATATCCTTTTTTCTTGGAACAAGTCAAAGTGTATCCTCACCATCTCATCATGAACATTAGGGAATTTCAGCTTAAGATGGAGCGGGGAGGCCACTGCATCTAAGGTTGCCACAAAGGATGTGCCTAAGATGCAGTTGTAGAGGTTTTTGTAGGAAACCCCCAGAAATTATGAGTCAATAATTATGGTATCTCGTCCTTCTCCTGCAGTGACCATTAGTTCGACGTACCCCTAGGGACGGGTTACTGCTTTGTTGAATGCTTGCAAGTCAAATGCGACGTAGGGCCATAATTTCTCCTTCTTCTTCCCCTTCTTCTAAAAAAGGATTGAGTACATGATATTGTAGGAACTACCTCCATTATTGAGGACTCGGGAAACGTCAAAATTCACAATGGTGGTCGTTATGACCAGATGAAATTCTTTTCGGATCCATCCTACCTTTTCACTATCACAAAATCCGAGTATAGGCATCTCTAACTCCTCGATTGAAATTTCTACATCCTTTTGTTTACAGCCATAAACTCGGCTATCTTCTTTCTCATTGATGCGTCCGCAAATTCACAGAAATATCGAAGTAATATAAAAGATTGTCGAACCCACAGAGACCAATGCCAACCTACTGTAATCTATCGTCTCTTTGTAAAGCTAAGGCTAATATTTTAATTTGATTTTAGGGAAATAATAGGAACTAAATGGGAAGTAAATTAAATTCTAGTTTGAAATATTAATTAAAGGGATATCGGTATGTAATTCGTCAAACTTAGGAAATTCGAAGTTTCGTTGGCCACTTTCATTTAACAAAAGGTTTTTCTAGTAAATACTATTAATTTAAAAATTCTTATCTCACACTTCCGTGTTTATTGAATTAGACTATGATCCTAGACCGTAATGTATGCTTCTGCTATCCCGTCAGGTTTAAAAATACCTTTTGAAAACAATAGAATCTAATTAGTTTTAATACGCTTCCGGTGTCCTTAAAACTAATGTTAAGTGTCCACTATCTGGTTAAAACCCTCAAACTTCCGTTCTTATTGTTTTCTAACCTTTGTCCATTTTTACTTCCGTAACAAACCGTTTTAATATTAATTATTGGAGACTTATACCGGAAAAGTGATTTTTCATAAAACTTAATTAGGCCAACTTATTTCGGATCCCTTTAGTTCAATTAATTTACATACCGATATCAAATCGGTTTAGCTAGACATGGAATTAATTTCGAATGCAGTAAACATGGTAAACATAATTAAAGATAACATGCTTGACAATTATAAAACAAACCAACAATAATAATAAAACAATAAATAAGAACCTGAAGAAGACAAAAATAAAGAAACTGGAATGAACTTCAGAAATGCCGACAAGATTTTGATCCAAGTGTTACACAAATTACAGGCCTAATACTAATGGTGTGGTAGTTCCTCAATGTGAGAAACTACCACTTTTACAAATGTAATCTCTGCCTAAATCTACGAACAGCGCTTCCGCGCATAAAAACTTTGACCCCCTAAAATATGGATGTTCATCCCTTTTATAGTGAATGGCAGTGGAAGTTACTTCCAGCATCATGTGAGAAGTAGTGGAGATAATGGAGATTATGGTCCGAGAAGTTTAGAAAATCAAGGAGAAAGTGGGCTTATTACTTGAGTCAGTTTTTGGAGAAAATATAGGAAGACGTGGAATCTGTTGAGATTCCCTTTTTTTATAGTTGTGCTGAGGGGCACCCATAGTGCCGAGGAGCACTCATATTTGAGGCAAGTGCCGAGCGGCACTCATTGTGTGTTGAAGGGCACTCTTAGCTTGGAGCTGTGTCGGTTGTCAGGAGGCTGTGCCGGACGACACAGTCCTCTGATATTGAATTTTGTGTAACTTGTGTATTTCAGTCCATTTCTTTTGCTCTTTTGCTCATTTCTTCTCTGTTTCTTTCTCGTCTTCGCATTTAGGCTCAGTGGAACATAGTTACCTGAAACATGCTAAAAATACCATTGTAAAGCAATATATTGAATAAAAACAGTAAATTAATTAATGTAAATTGAGTCAAATAAATGATACATTTATGTGTTATCAAACTCCCCCACACTTAAACCTTTGCTTGTCCTCAAGCAAATAATCAATATGTCAATTTATAAAATATGAGTTAAATGCAAATTCATGACACAACATCGAATTGTATGCGATTGCAACATATTTTTGTTAGAATGATAAAAGCTCAACTCCAACACTAAAGTCACGGTAAAAACACAGAACAACTCCACTTATGCAAACCATTTCGAATCATCCTATTATAGCTCAACCTAGTTCTTTTCGCTAAATCTCAACCATTTTCATTCGAGCGCAATTACATTAAGCCCTTTTATCTTTACACGCACATAGTAGAGTAGCCGGTTTGCGATTATGATCCTTAGTAGCATAGGGTTTAAGCATATATTTGTGGTAACCTCTTCTTAACCAATTACAAGTTGCGGGGGATCGGACCGCAGTCCTCCCTACCAAGTTCAGTACCAGATACTTCAAAACCAACTGACAACGGTTTACTTTGTTATTATTCGTAAGATACGCATCCTTTGGATTAAATGACCGGGTGAGGGTCATCTAACTTAGTCGGTGCATTCTTTAATCGTAACCATAAAGCATCTAACTTTTTCAAATATTCGGGATCATTCACTTATATTCATCGGCTCTCTACGTAGTTTGTGTTTAAGACGGTGTTGACTGCTAAACAAACTACTCGGGGTTACTTTAAAGCTAAAGTTTAAGTTTCGGTATAATAGGTATTCAAATCGGTCTTGCATATTCGAGAGTTCTAAAGTGTCAATACCGTAACGCTTTTATCTTAATTTCACTCAAATTTCTAACATATCTTAAAAATGGGAGACCTATATATTTTTCGAGTGTGTGTCATGCGTTGAAAAGAAAATATTGTTGTGGGAGCTTGGAAATTTTTGAAATTTTGAAATTTCAAGGACATTCAATAAAAACTGAAAATCACGTATAAAGACTTGACAACATAACTAGAAAACAATAAGGCAACAAATGAAAGTGGTAAAGTTCCTCTCCCACACTTAAACCAAACATTGTCCTCAATGTTTTGATAAAAGGTGGAAAAGGAAAGACAAAACCTACATGGATGCTACTGGCGGGCTATCACAACCAAATCCGCTCCGTGTCCGGAGTAAATACCTTCTCCTATCATACTCATCAATAGTGTCACCACCAATCGCAACATTTGTAGGAATGTGCATGGAGAACGACTCATCTTTGAGATGATCATCTATAGATTTTTCGCCTAGATATGGTCGAGACCTGACAAGCGATCCATATTTTTATTTTATGCAAGTTCAAACAATAAAAGGAAAACATTAAACTAATAGCTCGTGGGTTGCCTTCCACGAAACGCTTTGTTTTACATTGATAGCTCGACGGCTTAAGAGTGCAAGCACTCGTGGTGGTTCTCTCGAGAATGACTCCTCGGTTGAAATTTTAATAATTTTTTTGTTTTCCATGGCCACTTATCAAGCCACCTCACATATCCCTCACCCTTTCTTTTCTTTCTTCTGTGGAGTGGTTCATTCTTTTGAACTCGTCGTGGTGGTTTTGGATCTATCCTAAGTATCAACTTTTTAAGTTTGGGCTGAGTGATTTCATCCACCACCTCAAAGCTTAACCTTACCCTCTTAACAGTAATGATATCCCTAGTTTCATGGTCCTCTAACTTTCTCTTTTTATGGGAGACTTCAAACAAGCGTGCATTGGTGTTGATATTTTCCAATACCTACACATACATTTTGGATTGGGAGTCTACATTAGCTTCCACAAAACTTTGCGAGAAAGGAATGAGTGGGGTATAGGGAGGAGGAACAACAATAGGTGCTTCTTTCTCTACCTCTTCGACAATCTCCCTTGTGGGTGGTGTCGGTGGATTTTCCTCAATCTCTACTCTTTTCTCACCGGAACTCTCCTTGAACTCATCCTCTCTCTCCTCAAACTTATCATCACTCTCCTCAAACTCATCATCACTCTCCTTAGGATTTTCACTTTGTTGTTCATTACTGGTTGCATCCATATGCTCCTCAAGGAAGGGTCCTAGAGGTTTTTGTTCAACCAAGAAAATTTGAGTCTCCAAAGCCATGTTGTGAGTTGCTAGAGACTTGACCATAGTAGTCAGCTGCCTAAGGGCTTCATTAACATGGATACTTTGTTTCCTGAACTCTTCATTTTGGACAGTTTGTGTCTCTACAAGGTGTTCAATCATAGATTCTAACCTACAGTGAGTTAGCGCCTCATCGAAATCCTCCATTGATACTTCGAACTTGAAATTATGGGATTCTTATGGTTCTTCAAAGTGGGTTAGCAACGCATTTTGCGTTTCCACAAAGCTCTTCGTCATCATAGATATTTCAGTGAAATTTTCCATTAATATTTCAAGGTCGGATTTATATGTTTCTTGTGACTCCTCAAAATGTTGGTTGTGGTGATGGTAGAGGGAATTCAGTTGAAGGTAAGTTAGTGTCGAATTGAAATCCTCTATAGATGATTCGAGGTTTAAATTATGGGATTCTTGAGACTCCTCGAAATGTTGGGATTGGTGGTTGAAAAGGTAGTTTGGGTGAGAATCAGGTAGTGACGCAGCATTGAAATTCTCAATAGTATTTCGAGGTTGGATTTGTAGGATTCTTGTGATTCCTCGAAATACTGGGAATGAGGGTTGTAGAAGAAATTTGGGTGATACATAGTAATTGAAACTAGAATTCCCTAGTTTATATTGTGCATCAACAGAATAACAATATTGATTGTTGGTCCCTGACAACGGCGCCAAAAACTTTGTTGCGTCTGCAAGTGAACAAAAATATCAAAGTAATATAAAAGATTGTCGAACCCACAGAGACCAATGCCAACCTACTGTAATTTATCGTCTCTTTGTAAAGCTAAGGCTAATATTTTAATTTGATTTTAGGGAAATAATAGGAACTAAATGGGAAGTAAATTAAATTCTAGTTTGAAATATTAATTAAAGGGGTATCGGTATGTAATTCGTCAAACTTAGGAAATCCGAAGTTTCATTGGCCACTTTCATTTAACAAAAGGTTTTTTCAGTAGATACTATTAATTTAAAAATTCTTATCTCACACTTCTGTGTTTATTGAATTAGACTATGATCTTAGACCCTAAAGTATGCTTCCGCTATCCCGTCAGGTTTAAAAACACTTTTTGAAAACAATAGAATCTAATTAGCTTTAATACGCTTCCGTTGTCCTTAAAACTAATGTTAAGTGTCCACTATCTGGTTAAAATCCTCAAACTTCCGTTCTTATTGTTTTCTAACCTTTGTCCGTTTTTACTTTCCTAACAAACCGTTTTAATATTAATTATTGGAGACTTATATAGGAAAAGTGATTTTTCATAAAACGTAATTAGGCCAACTTATTTCGGATCCCTTTAGTTCAATTCATTTATATACCGATATCAAATCAGTTTAGCTAGACATGGAATTAATTTCGAACGTAGTAAACATGATAAACATAATTAAAGATAACATTCTTGACAATTATAAAACAAACCAACAATAATAATAAACAATAAATAAGAACCTGAAGAAGACAAAAATAAAGAAACTGGAATTAACTTTAGAAATGCCGGCAAGATGTTGATCCAAGCGTTACACAAATTACAGGCCTAATATTAATGGTGTGGTAGTTCCTCAATGTGAGAAACTACCACTTTTACAAATGTAATCTCTTCCTAAATCTATGAACAGCGCTTCCGCGCATAAAAACTTGGACCCCTAAAATGTGGATGTTTGTCCCTTTTTATAGTGAATGGCAGTGGAAGTTACTTCCAACATCATGTGAGAAGTAGTGGAGATAATGAAGATCATGGTCCGAGAAGTTGAGAAAATCTAGGAGAAAGTGGGCTTGTTACTTGACTCAGTTTTTGGAGAAAATATAGGAAGACGTGGAATCTGTTGATATTCCCTTTTTTTGTAGCTGTGCCGAGGGGCACCCATCGTGCCGAGGGGCACTCATATTTGAGGCCAGTGTCGAGCGGCACTCATTGTGTGCCGAGGGGCACACTTAGCTTGGAGCTGCCGGTCGTCAGGAGGCTGTGCCGGACGGCACAGTCCTGTGATATGGAATTTTCTACAACTTTTGTATTTCAGTCCATTTCTTTTGCTCTTTTGCTCATTTAATCTCTATTCTTTCTCTTCTTCGCATTTAGGCTCAGTTGAACATAGTTACCTGAGACATGCTAAAAATACCAATGTAAAGCAATATATTGAATAAAAATAGTAAATTAATTAATGTAGATCGAGTCAAATAAACGATACTTTTTCGTGTTATCACCCATCGCCCCTTTAGAGGGGTTCTCTCTCTTGAGAGGCCGACAATGATGGATGTGATATATTGACTCTTCCCTTCACGACTTTCTTCTTCTCCAACTGTCATTCTTCCCTTTGGCTTTAGAAATAACTTCAATAGTCTTCTTGGGGGATATTAGATTGTGGAAATACACATGAGTCAGATTTTGATTCCCACAGAGGGTGTCTTTGTTTTGTTGTGGAACCAGAGTCGCTCAATGAACGGTGAAGTAATACTTTTCCATGGTGATGTTGTGCTTCCAATGCAACAAAGATGAGGTTGACTTGCAAAATTAGCACTCCAACGCTGAAGTCAGCGAAATAATGAAAAGTAATGTTATAGTAGGAACGAATTTGAATACCTAAGAATGATACGTTTTTCTCTTATATAATGGGAGCGCTTTAAGCCAAAAGGAGAAGGAGACCTAGATCGCAGACATGCGTCTAATTGATCTTGACAGTTAGTAATGTTTTAGAGGTGGAATTGTCCGCTTCAGACGAAGATATAAGAACACTTTTTTTTGCATGCGCTTCATTGCTTCATCTATGAGCCTTTTGTCTCGAGCATTTTGAGCGGTCCATAACATTTAATTTATTATGGTGCGCACGAGGCCTTAGCGCCGTGTACAAAACCATAGGAGAACCAAATATCTAAATTCATTTATGGTAATATAGTATTTATTAACTTTATCAATGTTCCTCTTATTGTGAAAATAGAAAAAATACTTATTTTGATCCCTTAACTAAACCCCTGGGTTCATATTGATCCTTTAATTTTTTTCGTGTTACTTTGATCTCTTAACTTTCGAAATGTTTCATTTTAGTCCTTTTTGTCTAATTAGCAACGGAAACAACTTTGAAATCGGCCACTAAATCGGCCGCTAATTAGACCAAAGGGACTAAAATGAGACGTTTTAAAAGTTAAGGGACCAATGTGACACGAAAAAAATTAAGGGACCAATCTAAACCCAAGGGTATAGTTAAGGGACCAAAATAATTATTTTGCTGTTAAAATAATTGTTCGTATATGGCGAATAATATAATAAAACAAATAACTTCGTTATGAGATGAAATGAGTTTATTTGTTCTGTCGTAAAATTTGAGTGTTCAATAAATGGCAAAATAGTGCTTTATTATGGTGATTTTGAACTTTCGATGCAACAAAGAGGAAACTGATCTATAAAATTAATACTTCAATATTTAAATCAATGTGAAAATTACAAGTGATAGAAGAGTAAGAATGAATATAAATATTTGAGAATGTCACACAATTTCTTTAATTTTTTTTATATAGTATGAACGGTTAAAATTAAAATGAGAGTGCAACATGAATGGCGATCAACTGACTGATTGATCTACTTCATATGAGGATAAGAAACACATGTTTCTCGCATGTGCTTCCTTGTTTTGTCTACGGACCTTTTCGTCTGAGTCTTGTGAGCGGTCTATTATTTAATTTTAATAATAATAGTTTATTGAATTTCTGGATCCGGTTTACATTACCATCACCAACATAGTCTTTACATTGCCAATGAAACTAGAATTCAGAATTTTATGAGTCAGAATTGAATTCTTAGCAATCAGATGAATTGACCGTGCACTCTTTCATTTCATACGCAACTGCCTAGCTAACTTTTGTGTTAAAAAATACGACAACTGTATGAGTAATATGTCTATACATGTCTATACTTATTCAATATAAGATAACTATATGAGTAATATGTAGCTATTATTATATAAATATTACTTTTTAGATTTCTACTTATAGCCATGCACACTTTGAACCGATTGCCTCATTTGTATTAGCTTTGTTTTCTTATGATGTCTGGATAAGTGGATGTTTATATATACTTTTATAGTTTGAATAAATATTTGACAGGTAGGTGCCGGGTGGAACTGCACAATTCATTGCCTTTTTGGTTAAAGTAGAACAATTATTAGGAAAATTCATTAGTATTCTTAAAGTGTTTTTTGGACACTCATATTTTGTTGGTAAAATGATATGACAAAATAATAAAGATCCATAATGAAGCACTAGGTATTATTTAATTACGATTTTAATATAAGTATTATTTAATTACAATTTAATTTAGTAAATATTTTATGAGATTTTATTTAATTGTAGTTTAATCTTGACAAATTTAAAGTTTTATGCGGTAGTCTACCTTACACGTCTTCAAAGACGGTAAATCTTTGCCTAATTAATATTATCTACCTCAGTCTCAAGATAATATTTATCATTCAAAATAAAAGATTCAATTTAATTTCATCTATGTATTTATGATAATAAAAAATACATTAAAGGTTAAATATTCTAGCTGAAAACTAATATTTGATCTTGATTTACTACGATCAAGACCTAGTGTGTATAGTTAAGGGTGTGTAAAATATCTAGTTGTGATGTCCAAATCCATAATCAAATTCAAATTCGTTTGAAATATCGGGATATAATTAAATGGTTATTAACCAGTTTAGTTATTGATCAATTATTCATCTATATAATCCAAATATAATTAAATGGTTATTAACCCGTTAAATTATTTTTGAATTAAGTTTTTTTTGGATTAAGTTATAATCTGTTTATTGTCCAAAATCTTAAATTAATCCAAATATTTTAATTCAATTATAAATATTTTAATTTTCAAAATAAAAAAATATTAAAATTGAATTTAAAGAAAAACGATTATATAATCATAACCTAATTGATTTGATAACAAGTTTTGATTAAAATATGATCATGATTATAAATTCAAACCATTTAAATGGTTTGAAAATGAATATGGTTTGATTTCTAAAAATAATCAACCATGCACAACCCTATGTATAGTGATTAGGTACAAAGTGTGAGCCACTTCACTTGTTCTTTTGAGATGCATTCATATATATAAGTTTATAACCTCTTAAAATTATTACTATCTTGTTGATCATGAAATCGTGTGTAATTTCTTCTAGGTAGGGGTGCCAAACGGGCATGTCCGCCCCGCAAAAGCCCGCAAAAAAACGGAGCGGGGCGGGACGGACGTAGTTAAGGGTGCAGGCATAACATCTTGGTCTTCCCCGTAAAAAGTGAGGGCATGGCGGGCTAAGGCTGCAAACACTACACCTTTTAAGCCTACACATGTTAAAATTTATGTTAATTTTCGTTCCCGCAAAAGCCCGCATAAAAAACGAGGCGGGACGGGAGGTCACATTAAAGGGCGAGGGTCTAAAACCTTGGCCCTCCCCGCACTAAAGTGAAGACAAAACAGGCATGCACAACAGGGCGCGCCCGTTTTGCCATCCCTACTTCTCGGTATGCCCTCTCAATTGTAGTTGAACTTTAGGTGACCTCGATCGAGTAAATGGATGTATGAGTGTGTCATTCATGAAGGTGAAGAAAAACACAAGAAAGGGGGGTTTGAATTGTGTTCTTCATTGTTTCTTTTCCTTTCTTATAAAACTTTTCTTTCTAGTTTATCATATTCTTGGATATGCTTGGGAAGGTATGGCGGAAACATGTATAAAATAACGCTGCTTAACTGAAGTGACACACAATTATTGGGCTACTTATCTTTCTCATAACTTCTGACTCCTTTAGAGCCTTTCTGATGAGTATATACATGGAAGTTCTTAATTAAAGGAAAATCTAGAAAGTAATAGACACATTCATTTTATCCTGGTTCACCTTCTCAATAAGGCTACTTCCAGTCCACCCTCCTCAGGTGATTTTGCCTTCTTCAAGGACTTAATCCACTATAATCAACCTTGATTACAATTACACAAGCAACCTGCTTGTGAATAACCATTTGCACAAGCTACCTGCAAGTGACTAACACTAGAAAATGAACCTTTCAGTGATCTCCACGAGATATAACGTTCATTGACCTAGAAACCTCCAAGAGTCTAACCAGATCTCTTGGTCCTCTCAAGTATCCACATCAGAAGGATACTCAAGGAATACCAATTCAATCACGAATTGTTCTTCTAGAGATTTACAAGAATGCTTCTTGCATAAGCAGATTACTCCTACATGTTTTAGGTGCATATTGTTTGACACACTGACGATTAACAGCTCTGGTGTCTAAGCAATAATCAGAAGTTTTTAAGGGATAAACACAATATAAGCAACAACTATTGTGTTTTACTTATTCTTACAAGAATTAGAATATCTTGTATTCTTCTTAACTTCATCTTCTACTTGAGATCTTCTCTTCTTTGTTTAATAAGCAGAATATTGGCTTCTTGATTTGGAATGCTTCTTCGATTTGATCTCCATCATCATTCTTCTGAAGGCAGATTAAGAGCAACAACTCTTGTTTCAGGTTTCATCTTGATTTGATCTTCATCTTCATTCTTTGATGTTGATCATGATGTTCTTGATGAGAGAGTAACACTTTCATGAACTTAGACTTAATTATTACACCATTGAGCATCAATTCTATATAAAAACTTCTAAGTCATTTTGATGTTTTCTTCTCGTGTATTTATAGCACTCATTACTCCATTGGAGCATACTGCATAACATGCAGGATTTTCTTTTCTTACTTGAGTTTTTCTTCACATAGGCTTGTTGTTCGTATATCACAATGCTTTTGTTTACTCACTACACACTTCATAAGTGCGTTTCCTCTTACGTGTATTCTGGTGCACTGTATTGCCACACACTTCACGTCCGAAGTTTGCTCTTTATATAGATTTGGTATAATACCGTTGGAGCATAACCGTTGAAGCATATTTGAAAATAGCAATTAATGCTTTGTACATATTTCCACGGCAAATCTTATTTTTGTTGTGATAATTACTATTTGTGGCGTGTCTTCTACATTTTCATTCTTCCAAGACATTGCCAAGATAAATATCATTATTGTCTTTACTTCGGGCACTGTGATTGCATGCATGTGACTTGGTTGGAACGTTTTACGATGTTCTTATTTCTGATCATTGGATCTCATTTTCTGATCTTATTTTTCTTGTTGCTTTACTGATGTTTCTGATCTATTATTTTTTAGCATGTCTGAGACTTCTGAAGTCTTCTGCATTCTTTAGTCTTCGGAACTTCTGATTCAGCAACTTCTGAATAATTTCCAACAGAGGATTTCTGATACAGCCATCTGTTCAATCAATGAAACCATTAGTAATAAAATTAATGAAACCATTAGTAATAAAATTAATGAAACCATTAGTAATAAAATTGTTACAAACAAAATATATGTTTGTTATCATCAAAAACAGATTCTGAATATAGTTCTCAATCTTGTTCTAACAATTCAGACTTAGGAAATGTTCGAGTTCAAGTAAATGGATGTATGAGTGTGTCATTCAGACTTAGGAATCGTGTGTAATCTAACTTTTAGGTATTACTATTTTGTTTTTGTTTTTTCCAATGACTTGAGTTTACTTAATTCATCGAGGCATTGTTTTCTTCATTTCCTTTTCTAAGAAGTTTCATTCTCATGCCAAAAGATCCAATTGATCCTGAATTAGAAAGTATTTTTGACAGAGGTTCTTATTTTTCCTGATGACTTCTATAGTGATTTCTCTAGTGATTTTAGCGGTTCTTCTAGTGGTAGTGAGAATGTCATTGTCTTCTCCTCTTTATTATGATTTAGGTATACCTCTATGAGGCCTTTGATGGATTCACTGGTTCAAAACTAGGTTGGATGCACTCGAAGGTGATAATATGTTTGTCTACATACTCTAGTGATTAAAAGGTTGCAACCCTTTCGACAAACATGTTATTTTTTCCATCACGAATGCAAGTGATGTTGTTTTATATCTCACTAAGAAGGAGGATATTATGGTTATTTTCCATCTCTTTTAAGTGGTCAATGAGGCCTTATATATGTACACATGAGTCTTCGAGGACCATCACATTAGGGTTCCTTTTACTTCTTTTAAATGTGAAATATTAGGGCGGTTAATGTAGTGTCTTCACAATTCCACCCTAGATATTTTGACATTTATGAATATTTTTAAATAATATGTAAAGCTATATACATAGAAATTATAGTTGGGGTGTATTTTATTTCTATATCACCAAAGGAGTGGACAGAGGTGACAGGGTGTGAATCAATGTTCATATAGGTAAAATCCAATTTAATTTTTAACTGTCCTATAAGGAATTTAAATGTCTTTTTTGTATATGTTTGTACCTAAGGACTATTTCCCTATGTTCATCTACATTATCTTAAGGGTATAGGTTTCCATTATGTTGGTAAAGTGATTCTAGGATTATGGTTATGAAAAATTAATCAAGTTCAAAAAAGATTCAATCAGTTTTTTAGAAACATTAGTTCCTATAAGCCATAAGGATCTAATAGATAATCAGTTTATTGCTAATAGACTTCAAAATATAATTCATAAGTTTATAATCTCTTAAGATTGTATGCTCATGTTTCTATTGTCATGTTGGTCTAATATGTTTATTTGTTGTTTTGCATAAAGAATGTCTTCTTTGGGAAAATCTTATTTCAAAGCCTATTTAGTGAAAGCTATAGAAAAATTAAAGTTCTTGGATACTCAATCTAACATTAGGTGAGGTGGAGAAAATGGAACTTGAGAAAGCCACCGAAATGTTAGAGTTTATTCAAACTTTAAAGATTCTTGATATGGTCTCAAGCCTTGTTTTCTTAGTGAAATTCTGGTGCAGCCAGGAAGAAGATTCCACTATCAGTAGTACTATTTTATGTAAACAACCTCCAGTTTACAGATAAACAACCTCTAGTTTACCTAGTCACTACCCAATGCAACCTTTATCTTAAAACTCCATCTAAGACAAGAGAACCAATGCTCACTCCCTAGTGATTCCTAACTATTACAACCCTGCACCAATTGTTTCAATAACAACAAGAAGACACACTTCCATGATCATACCTAGCCAAGACTCTTGATTAAGAACAATAACTTAGAGTTGCTTCAAAGCTTCCTCCAAGAACAATACACCTCTTTCCTACAAGCTTCAATATGGACACAACTTCTATTGCTTCACAACTTTGAGAAGGACATGGTGATCTTCCCACAGCCCGGGAGATTCACCTAGACAAACCCTAGACTTCTACATCTTGAGTCGTCCCAAACTAGGTTACAAAACCATATATTTATATCATATACCCAACTGGATTTGGGCTTCTAAACACAGCAAATATGATGTTACAAATCAGCAGTTACTTCTGCTACAAGAAAGGTCTTCAATCATTTGTTTCCTAAATAATCTATTTATTTAGAAACTGTATATTCTTCAATCATTCTGACTTGATTCTTCTGACCTTTAAACCTATAAATCTGTGACTACTAAGATTGCACAATATTCCATTCAAAATCCGGCATCTATGATCATAACAAATTTAACTTATCCACTTTAGTTTAGGTACGATGTTGTATACTGTTATATTCAACATGTCATTCCAAATGTTGAGACATCTCAACACAACATGTCTTAACATGAGATAGAACTTTGCTCAACATGTTCCTGTCTACAAGTTAATTCAGCCTATCTACTAAACCTGCTTTATTTGTTTTAGTAAAATTAATGCCAATCTTAAAGCTAGAGGACTTACAATCTCCCCCTTTAGTAAATTTTGGCAAAAATAAATAACTAGATAAATTACAAATGACAACTTAGCAGGTAATAAGGAAAATAAAGAAAACACATCTACTAGCAACCGTAGATCTCAGCAACTGTGGATGAATTCAGTCTTCAGTTAAGATGTCAGGACATATTGAGCACCACCTTCAATCCAGCATTCTGAATCAGCTCCACTACAGCTGGAACCTTAACACCAAAGAACAGAAGCCTCGGGATCAATGAGAAACGGTCCATAGGTCATCAGGTGTACACGAGGAAGAAGATGATCTACACTCCCCCTCAACCTAGGAACCAATTCTTCTCACAGAAGACCAATGGTGGCATAAGAGAATTTGCTAAGCCTTTCTTGATTAGCATCCACCAGTCGACCTAGAGCATGAGAGGAAACTTAAGAAGTACCCACATGCTACCCTGGGTAACTCAGAACACAGGTCACAATTGTGTTCGTAACTTGTAACACCCTTCTAAACCCCGCGGAAATTTATAAAATAATTCAGAGTAAAACATGAAAACAAGGGTGCCACAATTCCAATTAAAACAAATTATCATAAATCAAATGTCATGCTTTCACTAAGGAACAATTCATCATAATACATAAACATCCCATGTTAACACAGCGGAAATTCACCATACGGATAAGCATAACATCATCTATGCAATATCCCACAGAATTACTCCAATAACAACAACATAGAGTATCATCATCAAATCTAAGCTAGCGTTCCCCCAGTGTTACAATATCAGAGCATGACACCGACGCTATACTAAACAAACTGGCTCATGAGCTAATCCTCACCGAGCCAAAAGCCGCTACTCGCCAATCTGAAATCATCAAAGTAAGGGTGAGTCTCATTCACAATTAACAAATGTTATCGAATCATAAACAATAACACATCATAGTCACATTATTCATCCAATTTCATTATATTCAGATTGTCAGAAAGTACTCATCAACACACAACAACAAATAGAATACACTACCAAGAGACAACACCATAATTCATCCAAATAAATCATAACCATTACACAATCATCGCATATTATAACATTGGAAAATCTTCCATTCATGTTATAATAACACAAGTAGCCTAATGCAAATGCAACTATATGCATGTGGTACCAAAATCTGGGATAACCCAACTCACCGATCCACCATCGTCAAGGATACGGCAACACCCACTCACTAATTCCACACAATGGGAATTAGCTACCACTGATCCACCATCGTCAAGGATCAGCCACATAATGATTATGAATGCATGTATCAACCATAACATGCTTATCACCCACATAAATCAACCAAATATCATAATCATCAACCACCACAATAATCAATAGCCATACACAGTTATGCTATTTCTCAACCACAATAGAATACATATTTTACACCAACAATATATGTATAATAAACACCAATTACAACCACAACATCATGACAGGTAAATTATTCATTAATGTGCCTGTATGCATAAACCACCACATAGTACAACAATAATAGCGCCTCTCGCAATCGTGTACCAAGTACAACAAATCAACCCAACAACAACAGAGCATTTACATCATCATTCATCAAAACACATGATAACCATATTTACCATGAACAACACCCATTTGCACAATTAACAGAAGCAACCACATTATCACAACATACATCATTGCACATATTCAATTATGCACACAACAATCATTGCACCTCATCAACTATGCAAAACCAGAATAAACCACATTTGAAGAAAATGATACTTTTTAAAATAAAATCAAGTTATTATTGTTTTATTCATTTCATGTGGCAGAGCATTCAATTTAAGGAACAACGTCCAAAACGGCGTCTAAAACGGACTTACGGTTTAAAAGTTACACATCTTTACATTTTTCAAAGAAAACAATTATCGCTACAGCACGCGGCGCCACCCACAGTCCGCGGCGCGTAACGAATAGAAAACACGCCTTCGCGGCGCAAACACAGGTTCGCGGCGCGGAACAAGAAAAAGTTACGCCTTCGCGGCGCGCACCCACCTTCGCGGCGCGAACTGGCAAAAACCAGAAATCTCACATCGATTGACAGCATTACGGGATTCATCCCAAAATCCCCAAAACCCAAATCAAGTTATATCATGAACCTCAAATACCACCATATCAGCCACATACATGTTATAACACAAATATAACACACAAAGAGGATCATTCAACCATCATAACAGCCATATAATCATACAATTCATTACGTCAAACAATTCCCATCAAAATCATCCCAAAACCCCAACCTAACATATAACCAATTGACACAAACAATGCATCTAAATCAGTCCCATCATCTATAATACGATAAAAGATGTTAACCGGAAGAGTCCCCCCTTACCTTAGCCAAAGATCTTGCTTAGCCCTCTTCCTCTTCTGTTCCTCTTTCACGTATCAGCTTTCCAATCTCTCATCTCCTCTGCTCTTCTTTTCACGTTCCTTTTTCCTTTTTCCCAATTTTCTTTATTTCCTTTATTTTATGAAAACATAAAATAATTAGTAATGGGCTTACTCCCTTAGCACCCCCATACTACTAACACCACATTTGGCCCAATCACCTCCTTTTCCATAATTCTTCAATTAAATCCAATCAATTGCCAAATAATTTCAAATAATAATTTAATTCCAATTTAAATCAAATAATGAAAATATGGGGTGTTACATAACTCATATCACAAGTCAAAAATACATTTCCTTCCAGACCAGACACAGGACACAATTGCTTTCTCTTTCACATGTCTGAGTAGCAATTGAGAAGCCCAGTTCCAGACTCATTCGAGTTAATCCTTTGTCCCTCTTTTTGGCCAAAAATTGACAAAGAAAACCCTCACAGAACCAAACGTAAATACATCTCACCCATACATAGACAAAGCCCATGTTGAATATGATAACGAGCACTCACAAGATGATAGAAGAGAGAAGAGACCTCTATAAATAGATGGTTCTATTCTTTGATATTAAAGCTCCTTGAATGATTCAACTACTCTTGGTCAAAAGAAAACGTTATTCTAGAAGAAACTCTCATCCATTCAATGTACACTTATTCAACCGCAACTTTGAATACCTTTCTAGATTTTGACTGTTTCTGCTGAAAAGGAAATAGTCCCAATGCATGTAAACGTACACTTAACTTTCCTCTTTGCATTCATTTGACACGTGTGAGAACACATTAAAAAAGCTCTTCTTTTAGTTACTCAGCAAACATGTCTGAAATAATGTCCTGACATTTAGACAGACATTGTCTTCTCTTTTTGACCATCATTGACTGGTGCAAACGAGTTTTCCTAGAGATCCAAGGATGTGAAGGTGGAGAAAAACACAAGAAAGGGGGGATTGAATTGTGTTCTTTATCAATTAAAATTCCCTTTCTTTTTCTTTAACGTCTTTTCTTTCACTTAGTGATCTATTGGATTATGCTTTGATATTGCGGAAGCATGAAGATGTAAAACTACACAACCAATAAGATGTTCATTTTAACTTCTAAAGGATATCAGAACTTCTGACTTGCTCAGTACAGCTCTGAAGAACTTTTGCTTGAATGTTCTAAGTTAAAATGACATGTGCAGAAAGTAAAAGACACATTCATTTTTATCCTGGTTCACCTTCTAACTAAGGCTACCTCCAGTCCACCTTCTTCAGGTGATTTGCCTCTAAGCAGAGGTCTTAATCCACTATAACCAAATCTTGATTACAACTGCACGATCCTCCGTCGTGACTAACTATCCTGCACAACCAACTGCTGTGACTAATCATCTGGATAATGACCCGTTCAGTGATCTCCGCGAGATATAATGTCCATTGACTCCGGCACCCTGCACAGTCTACCCGCTGTGACTAACCCTGCACAACCAACCTTTTGTGGCTAACCCTGCACAACAAACCAATGTGACTAACCTTAGATGATGAACCGTTCAGGGATCCCAGCAGGATATAACGTTCATCTATCTTCTGGAGATTATAGGTGTGCTTCTTAATTAAGCAGATGGTCTCCTATTCTCAATACGCATGTTTACGAAACACTAACTTAAAGTCACTTCTGGTGCCTAAACAGTCTATCGGAAGTTTCTAAGATATTACACACTACGAGCAACAACTCTATGTGTTTTACATTTAAATACAAGAATAAAATATCTTGCAGTCTTCTTGTCTTCAACTTCTGTGTGAGATCTTCTTCTTATGTAAGCGGATTAAGAGCAGCAACTCTTGTAAAGATAGCTTCTTCTTCATTGATCTTCATCTTCATCTTCTTCTTAAGCAGATTTAGAGCAACGGCTCTATTTTGAGTTGCTTCTTCAAGTGATCTTCATCTTCTTCTGAAAGCAGATTAAGAGCAGCAACTCTATTGAATTGCTTCTACATGTTGATCTTCTGCTTTTGCTTCTTCAATACTAATCTTAAAGCTTGTTACAGCTGATGACACATTGATCAACATCAGTAAACATGAAACACTTCTACGAGCAACAACTCAGTGTTTTAGTTTCCTTTGTCTTTCAATATGATTATTTAACCACATGATCAAGTATTCTTGGATATCTTCTAACTCCATTTGAGGATACTGCTTAAAAGCAAGTTGTCTTCTTTTTCATCTTCTGGGATTCTTCCTGTAGGCATATGATGTGTATTTCAAAGTTTGATTCATCATATACTTCGTGTAAGTTGCCTCTTGATGTGTCTTCACACATTTTCTCTTTTTGTCTTCATATAGGCATACGATTAGTGTATAACAACACCATGGATTAATTCATCACATACTAAGTATGTGTTGCCTCTTGTGTAGCTTCTGAAGCATGGTTTCTTGTAGTTTCTTTTCTGCTTTTCATTCTCAGCTTCTCTCTACAGATTTTCTCTCAAGGTTTCTCCTTTTCTGCACTATGTGGTTGCACCATGGATACACACTTTGGATACTCACTTAATGCACTTTGGGTGTACGAATGGACACACATTCAAGTTTGAAGTTTGATCTATATATAGCTCGATGAGTGATTACCGTTGGAATGTAGCCGTTGCAAACTGGTTGAGTATGGATTTGAATGCTTTGTATTGATTGGCTGCATGTGTCCATGACATAACCTTATCCTGATTTCAGTTGGCGTGCTACTCTGGTTTTTCTTTCTTCAATGTGTTGCATGTAGCTTGCTTCTTCTTTCAACCTTGGGAGTTGTTCCTTTTAAATGTTGTAACCGTTTTGCACATGATGATGTTTCTAATGGCTCTCCCTTTGATTCTAGGCTCTTTGTATTTTATTTTATTCTGTATGCTGAGCTGTAGAATCTTCATTAGCTTGTCCGTGACTTCTACTAATGTTTGTATTTTATATGTCACTGTATCATAGTCTTCAGAACTTGTAACTTCAAAACTTATGATCTTTATGCTTGCGTGATCTTCTGATGTTTGCAAAGCTTCTTGTAGTGATCTTTCTTGTTCATTTCCTTGAGGCTTCTGATGTACTTTCTGATTATGTGCTTGTTGTAATACTGTTGTTGTTGCATATTCTTCTGAGTGGTCTTGTTCCTCATTGTTGCTTCTTTACTTCTGATTTGCTGATCTTGACTTGTTTGACGTATTCTTAATCAGAACATTTGATGAATGATGTTTTGCTTCCTCAATCTTCTAGATGTTTGATTTCATATCTGAGCCAGTTTCTGATGCAGTTGTTGTACTCTTTTTCTGATGAATCCTGTATAAGATTTATAACATAATATATGCACACTAAATGAAACCATTAGTAATAAAATTGTTACTCACAAAATATATGTTTGTTATCATCAAAACTAGACTCTGAACATAAATTCTCAATCTTGTTCTAACAGGATGTTCATCATGCTCTTCCTTGAAACCATGTGGAACTGAGACTCCAACTAGAAACCAAAAGCTCTGGAGTTATATGTTGCATGTTTTTGAAATTGGTTCTTCTGGCCGTGCATACTTCAAAGTGTCTTTGACAAGAAATGCTCACCCCCTGACTGTTACTGAGACTTGAATGACATTTCATCAATACCCTTCATGATTATTTAATGTTACCTTGACAGGTTTGAAGGTTGAATTGCAATGTCGTGACAATCGGTTCGACATTGTACAACAAAATAACATTAATAGTCCCACTTCGAAGTTCCTTAAGTAAACCCGCTTGACTGATCAGATAGCTCTTTCTTTGTTAACACTTTCTTCAGTGATGACTACCAAAAAAAACTTTCTTTCAACTTTTGTTAACAGTTCAACTCTGGCTGACTTGTGAGGTATCAGGACTTCAAGTCAAGTAGAAATATTTTTGAACATGATAACCAACTCTCTTTTTCTTAATGACAGTGACACCTCAAGAGAAATTCTAGAGATATTCATTAAGTGTGGTTGGAGTAGACAAAGGTTACACCTATTTGAAAGACAGCTTTCTTTACTTTTCTTCATATCATGATCACACAGGAGTTTCTTCCTTTGATGACATAGTTTAGCACAACTATGAAAAGATTCTTTATCATAGGATACTACCTTCTTGATATCTTCAACTGACTCTGCACACAAATGGACATTCACAAGAAAGCTTTAATCTGTATCAGTTCATGTTGAGACAAATTTCCTAGACATTTGTACATGATCTTCTAGCCATTCTTCCTGGACGCATGGAAATCATATAGATCCTGAGAAATAATCTCTAGCATCTTATAGAACTGAATAGAATTAACTCCCTTTCAATATTGTTGTCGGACTTATTAGCTCAACTAGGGATCCAGTCCTCCTGCTTTTAAGATTACTACCTTTTCTCTAGTCAACTCCAGCTAAAATGTTATGACATTATGAATGATACTTTGCACAAATACACCCGTCAGTAGTTTAACAGGCATTAGAAACACAACCATCATTAGTTGAGATCAAAAAGGGATAACCATCAGTAGTTATCGGGTATCATTATTATTACAACCATCAGTAGTTGTAGTCATTAACATAAAAATTAGAAGTTGTTTTATTTGTGAAAACAACACATATGTAGTGGACTTGCAGCAATTTGATAACCATCAGTAGTTATCATTTGATTCTAAGGGTACCAGAAAGGAAAATACCTTTTCAAACAAAGTTCATACTTTACAGCTTCCGTGATCCTTCAAAACGACTACCATAACGTGCTGATGTGAAGCATGATGTCGACACAATAGGATTGACATTACAACCTCAACTTCTCTTTTGATGAAACTTCCTCCAGCTTATGATCAGAAACAAGTATATTTGTTAGAACATAGTTTGGTTCTAATCATATCTTAGAGTTTTGATGATAATAATTAAATAAATTTTGAATAAGTAAATGTGGTACTCTAATTATATGTTTCTTATTTCAGAAGAAGTTATAACTCAAGTACCATAAGAACATGGATTTTATGTAAAGCCGAACAAACTAAGAAAGAAAAGTCATGATGAAGTTCAAGAAGTTCTAATGCATGAAGACTTCTAAATGCACCAACCGCTGTAGACAAATTCTGATAGAAGTTATATTCACAAAGTCAAGACAGAAGTTGTGAAGAAAAGGAAAAACAAAGTGCAAAGTTCTGATACAAAATAAAATACCGTTAGAGACATAATGATTAAAAGACGGATGGAGCATTTATGAGGAACAAATATTAAGAAGCAAGAAAACCACAATTAACCAAGACGACATGCAACATTTATAGCAGAATAGCTTACGAGGAAGCAACAGACAACATTTTCCAAAGGCTATAAATAGAAAATCATTTGAAAAAGAAAGAGGGGAATACGATATGAACTCTTACGCTGAAAAAGAAAATTTTGTTCATATCATTTTACTAAAGTTATATTCATTGTAGTTAAACATAGTGAAAAATCACAGTTGTGATATAGCTTAGATTAAGAAGCATTAAGTTCACTAGTTAGAAGTTATTGTTGTATCGTTTCTTGAGTAACCAAGTTCTGGTTAAGATTCTCAAGAAGACGTTGTATATTGTTCCTTGAGTAACCAAGTTATGGTTAAGATTCTCAAGAAGACGTTGGCAGTTGCCTTCGTGAATCTATTGTAATCAAGTTTTGATTAGTGGATTAAGTCCTCGACGGAGAGAGGCGAAATCAACTTGACAGGTGGACTGGAGTAGTTTGAGTTCAAACGAACCAGGATAAAAAATATAGTGTGAATTTTTATTTGTGAAAGAAAACCCCTTATTCAACCCCCCTTCTAAGTGTTTTCATACCCTTCAATTGGTATCAGAGCTCTTGGTTCTGGGTGCAAACACTTAACAATGTCAGTAAAAGATGTAGAAGGAAAACACTATGGCAAATGAGCAAAACAACAATGGTTTTACGAGACCCGCTGTGTTTTATGGAGAAAATTTTGAGTACTAGAAAGATAGGCTGGAAAGTTTCTTTCTAGGACAAGATGCTGAACTATGGGACATTGTGTTAGATGGCTACACACATCTTGTAAATGCTGGTAAAAAGATTGATAGTAAAAACATGAGTGACAAACAAAAGAAAGAGTTCAAAAATCATCACAAGGCTAGAAATATCTTGCTGAATGCTATCTCACATGCAGAATATGAAAAAATCACCAACAGAGATACTGCACATGATATGTTTGAGTCTCTCAAAATGACTCATGAAGGAAATGCTCAAGTTAAAGAGACGAAAGCTCTGGCCCTCATCCAGAAGTACGAGGCATTTAGAGTGGAAGAAGATGAGTCCATTGAAACCATGTTCTCAAGATTTCAAACTCTGACTCATGGCTTGAGAGTTTTGAACAAAGGATACACCAGAGCAGATCATGTCAAGAAGATAATCAGAAGTTTACCCAGAAGATGGGGACCAATGGTTACAGCATTCAAAGTTTCAAGGAATCTAGATGAGGTATCTCTTGAAGAACTTATCAGTGCATTAAGAAGCCACGAGATAGAACTTGATGAAAATGAGCCTCAAAAGAAAGGTAAGTCTGTTTCCCTTAAATCTATTAGAAAATTTGAAACTAACGCTTTTCAGGCTGAAGAGGAAAGCTCTAGTGAATTTGCATAAGAAGAAGAAGATGAGTTATCTCTTCTCTCTAGAAGAGTCAATCAATTATGGAAGCATAAACAAAGGAAGTTCAGAAACTACAGGAGACCAGAAAATAAAGCAGAATCTTCTGGACATAAGAAGCCTAGCAGAAAAAGCATTGTCTGCTATGAATGTAAAAAACCAGAACACTTTAAGAATGACTGTCCCAAGCAGCAGAGAGAAAGGCCGAAGAAAAAATTTGAAAAGAAGAAAAGTCTGATGGCCACATGGGATGATTCAGAATCTTCTGAAGCTGAATCAGACTTAGAAGATGAACATGCCAACTTAGCATTGATGGCTACCATAGGAGATGACTCTGGCTCTAAATCAGAAACTGATGAGGTATTCTCTGAACTTACTAGATATGAGCTTGTAGAAAGCTTATCAGAACTTCTGGAAAACCATAGTAAACTCAGAATCAAATACAAGAAACTTAAAAATAATTTTGTAGTTGAAACCGAGAAACTTAAAGCAGACAATTCTGAACTTAAAAAAAGTAATCTTTAATTCAGATACTGCTTCAAGTTCGAAAGATATTCTAAAAGAACATGACTCTGGTTTTCAAAAATTTCTTGCTAGAAGCATAGACAGAAGCAAAATGGCTTCAATGATATATGGTGTTAGCAGAAACAACAAAAAAGGAATTGGTTATGAAACACCCAAAGGGAAAGAACCATATCAAACTAAACCTGTTGATGATATAGTTATTACATATAAACCTTTACACACCCATTTTGAATTTGGTCACACACATGACATTAAATACACTTCTTATTCTGAAGACTTTCATGCTAGACCTAAGTTCAAACAGAACTTTAGGCACACTAACACCAAAGGAACCAAAAAGATATGGGTACCTAAGGAGAAGATAATATATGTTGCAGATATCCTTAGCAGCACAGTTGAAACACCAGTCATGGTACTTGGACTCTGGATGCTCGCGACACATGACGGGAAGAAAGTCTATGTTCCAAAGCTTGGAGCTTAAATCTGGTGGAGACGTTAGATTTGGAGGAAATAAAAAAGGAAAGATTATCGGTTCTGGAACTATTGGAAACAATAATTCTACCTCCATAACTAATGTTCTGTTAGTAGAAGGATTAGCACATAACTTGTTGTCCATAAGTCAATTAAGTGACAACGGCTATAACATAATCTTTAATCAAAAATCCTATAAAGATGTCAATCAGAAAGATGGGTCAATCCTTTTCACTGGCAAGAGAAAGAACAACATATATAAAATTGATCTTTCTGATCTTAAAACTCAGAAAGTAACTTATCTTCTATCTGTTAACGATGAGCAATGGGTCTGGCACAGAAGATTGGGACATGTTAGCATGAGAAAAATATCTCAAATTAACAAACTCAATCTGGTCAGAGGACTTCCCAATCTGAAGTTCAACTAAGAAGCTCTGTGTGAAGCATGTCAGAAGGGAAAGTTTTCAAAACCCTCTTTTAAATCAAAAAATGTTGTCTCTTCCTCTAGGACATTAGAAATTATGCATATTGATCTATTTGGACCAGTGAAAACTGCGTCAATCAAAGGTAAGAAGTATGGATTGGTAATTGTTTATGACTATAGCAGATGGACATGGGTTAAGTTCTTAAAACACAAGGATAACTCACATTTTGTGTTCTTTGATTTCTGTAACCAAGTTCAAAATGAAAAAGGGTTTAGAATCACCTAGACAAACCCTAGACTACTACATCTCGAACCGTCCCAAACTAGGTTACAAAACCATGTATTTATATCCTATACCCAACTGGATTTGGGCTTCTAAACACAGCAAATATGTTGTTACAAATCAGCAGTTACTTCTGCTACAAGAAAGGTCTTCAATAATTTGTTTCCTAAATAATCTCTTTATTTTGACATTGTATATTCTTCAATCTTTCTGGCTTGATTCTTATGACCTTTAAACCTTTAAATCTCCGCCTACTAAGATTGCACAATATTCCCTTCAAAATCCTGCATCTGTGATCATAAAAAATTAACTTATCCACTTTAGTTCAGGTACGATGTCGTATGTTGTTATATACAACATGTCTTTACAGATGTTGAGACATCTCAACACAACATGTCTTAACATGAGATAGAACTTCTTGCTCAACCTGTTCCTATCTACAAGTTAATTCAGCCTATCTACTAAATCAGTTTTATTTGTTTTACTAAAATTAATGTCAATCCTAAAACTAGAGAACTTACACTTAGAACATATTATTATTTTTAATTTAGATCTACAAACTAGTTGTGAAATGGTATCACATTTGACTTTAGATCAAAAGGTTGTATTTTATTTTTGATCATCCTTTATTAGAGAGATTTATCCCTTCTTAACTTTTTATAAGGGTTTTAGACATTCTTTAATCCTTTAATGGGAAGGTTTGCCTTTGCTTCGACCCTTTAATGGGGAGCTTTACCCAAACTCACCCATTAAAACGAAAATCTATTCATCCTTCAACTCTTTGATGGATAGATTTACCTAGACTCGAC
The DNA here is from genome assembly GCF_029867415.1 of Vicia villosa. NCBI lineage: Eukaryota > Viridiplantae > Streptophyta > Magnoliopsida > Fabales > Fabaceae > Vicia > Vicia villosa. The sequence goes on along the minus strand of NC_081182.1, from coordinate 113,531,100 downwards.
TTTTAATATGGAGTTTAACCCCTGTGTAACACCCTTCTAAAACCCCGCGGAAAATTCAACAATAATCAGAGTAAAACATGAAAAGGGCATTACAACTTCCAGATAAATAAAACCATACTCATGTCATGCCATAAAAGAGAACATCAAACCAAAATTATCCAGATTAACATGTTAACACAGCGGAAAATATCTTTAACATCTGAATAATGAAACAACCAGAGTCGTAGACTCAACATACAATCATAAACACCCAACAGTAAGAGTTTATCAAATAACTCTACATAATGTCCCCGGTATTACACGACCAGAGCATGACACGGACCCAACTGACTCTAATGAAATACTTGACGAGCAAATCCTCACCAAGCACAAAAGCTACTCCTCAATCTGAAAATAACAACAGTAAGGGTGAGTTTCATTCGCATTAACAAATGTTATAGGAATATAAACAATACAACCTCATTCATACATTATTAACCCAAATCAATTATATTCAGATAGTATAGCAACATTCATCAAACACAACCACCCATATCAAACACATACAAATTATAACATTGGACAACTTCCATTCATGTTATAATCATGCACAACAACCTAATGCAATGCAACTAAATGCATGTGGTACCAAATATGGGACGAACCCATCTCACCGATCCACCATCATCAAGGATACGGCGACACCCACTCACTAATTCCACACAATGGGAATTAGCTACCACTGATCCACCATCGTCAAGGATCAGCCACATAATGATTATGAAATGCATGCATCAACCAAGACATGCTCATCATCAACATCCATAAACGATTCATAATCATGCATCCACAACACACAAAGCATACTCATATCACAACTATTTGATATTCAACACAACATAATACATTTAACACAGCAATATATTATCACCTCGGAATCATACTAGCCAAAACACCGCATAGCATATCCGTACTGTTACTCAATTTATCACCAAATACCAATGTTCAAAACCAAATAAAATAATTTTAAGTTATAACTCCCTAATCTATTTCATAAAATAGAGAGTTAATTTATTTAACGGATACTCAAAACGGCGTACGAAAAGGATTAACGGTTTAGAAGTTATGAGTTTTTAAAGTAAAACATTTTTCAGAAAACACACAGCGTAACCGGTTACAGCCCATAGCGTAACCGATTACGTCAACGCAACACAGAAAATTTTTGGAAAAATTCCCAGCTTAACCGGTTACAGCTCCCAGCATAATCGGTTACAAATGATGTAACTGCATTCACTATTAATTTTTCACCTGCGTAACCGGTTACACCCTCCTCCGTAACCGATTACGGACCCGTAACAGCCAAAATATGCTGTTTTGACAACATTTCTTCCATTCTTTCCAAGCCAACACTTACCAGTACGAGTCCAACACAATTATAAGGCAAAGTTCAGCATTTTCACATCAATCTAATGCACAACAATTATTTCTAACATTACTAATCAACCATAACTAAGTTTAGCATCAAATTTATGAAAATAGAGCTCTAAACCAAAACCCCAATTCTGACCTATAATCCAATTTAGAATCCTAACATACAAACTTAATCAAATCATTCATAATACCCATAATAGAGGTTAATGAGAAGAATCCCCCCTTACCTCGATGTCGAATTCTTGGATGTTTTTGCTCTTCGCACTTTGCTCTTCTCCCAATTTCATGTTCACCTCTTCTGTTCTCTCTTGGTTTCCAATTTTCACAACTTTCTCTCTTTTCCTTGTTTATGAAAAATATAAACTTAGTTTAGTAAAAAGGCTTTGCAACTTACACCCCCCATTCGTTAATCGCAACACTGGCCCATTAGCATTATTATTCCATATTTCTCAAATAAACTCAATTAATTTTAATATTTAATTCAAAAAAATCAATTAAATTAAATAAAGAATTTTATGGGGTGTTACACCCTACATCAATCTTTTTATAAAGATCTTTATTTAAACTCAACCTTTTAATATGGAGTTATAGACATGTTTTAATTCAATTATGGGGATCTTTCCACCAACTTGGATTTTTTAGAGGTATTTTTCCTTTGTTTCATCTATATTGACCATTGGCTTCCTATTTTTGAGGCTATAATGATATTATAAAGTAAATTACACAATACAAGATTTTAGTAAGTGAGAGCCTCGTTAAAAAGTCTTTCTCTTGTAGGAGAGAAAATTGCTTACCATATAAACTTATTAATAAATTGTCAGTTATAATATTAAAGAATATATTTAAAAATAAAAGTGTGAACCTCATTGAAAACTCAACTTTGGAGAAAATAAATCTCCATTTTTAAAATTAAAAAAAAAATCAAATAGTTTAACTAAAATTAAAACAAATATTGGTCGACTTCTATGTTCAAGATAGTACCTCTCCATTCAAGGTTTCAAGCATGTATTCTTTATGGGCCTTATAAGTATTTTTTTATGCCGACAAGAATTCCATTAAGAAAAGACTCAGAGGGTACAACAGAGTTCAAGGATGGGAGAGTCCCAATCCATGTTTTAGAACCAACAACATTCCCAATACCAACCAGACTATGGGCCGCAGTATTAACCTGCCTCCTAATGAACATAACAGAAGCAAAAGAAAAATCACTTAAAAAAGTCTAATGTCATCAGCTACCGGCTCGATAGCCGCAAAAACAACAATGGAATTAAAACAGTCCACTGCATTGAGGCAATCTAACTGCACCACCACTCGATCAATCTTCATCTCTTTCGCCATACGAAGACTCCAACAAATAGCGAGGATCTCAACAGCCAGGGGGTCTATGTCCATCGATTATCTACTACAAGCTGACACGATGACATCACCACAAGAATTCTTAAACACTCCTCCAAAGGCCACAAAACGCTGAGGAAATATGCCTGCGTCCTCCTGCAAAATGTGCACATCCCTGGGGCTAGGGCTGTGCATGGGTAACCACTTATTGTAAACCAATCCACTTGTATGGTTATGGTTTTTAAACTAAACCATTTTCTACAAGAACCACTTTAAGAGATATAATTGGTTCCAAACCAGTTTAGAATCGGTTTAAAACCGGTTTTAATTTTAATCAACATCATGCTAACATGGCCGCATTGAGAAAAATATTTAATCAACATCATGCTAACATGGCCGCATTGAAAAAATTTGGGTTTGAAGTTCACGTGTTTTCTCTAATTGATGACATTCAGTCATTACATATTTTTAGCGTATTTTACATTAATTTTGAGTGCTTTTACTTTTAATCGTTTACTTACACTTAGATTTTTAATAAAGATTTCAAAGAATTATGGAAAATATCAATTTATGCGAAATCATCCTAACCAAATAAATTCTGCTATGTTTTTACTATACAAGTTACAATGGAAAAAAGGAGACGCCTAGGACACAAGAATTGAAAGAAAATTATAAATATGAAATAATTGTTGAAATCACATGAACTGAAAAAATGTCACAATCCCTGAAGAAATCATGCCACATTCTATATAAAGGAGCAACACATTGTGTGATCAATAGAGTGACATGTCATCAAAATCACAAAAATGCAGCGTGCAAGTAAGGTGGCATGGCATGTTTTCACAAGATAAATTTGGAGGAAAATTTTGAGAATTTGGAGCTAGAGGCTGAAGATCCTTCACTAAGGGTTTCATCTCTTTTATTTTTCTCTCTCTTAATATATTTTGCCATTATTTATCCAATAATGATTGGCTCGTTTTATTTAAGTGATCAGATAAATTTTTATTTGTCCTCTTCATTTCACACCAATTCCTGAAGTTTTACATTTTTTTTTGAAATTTATCTCTCTATTTTTCTCCCTCTCTCTCTAGAAAAACGTTTCTTCATTTAAAGTTGACTTGGTGCTTTTGAGTGAAACACTACTTGTAAGGAAAGAATTGTTTGAGTGAAGTTCCCTTGTGATTACTTTTAAGAGTGTGATACTCTTGAAGAATAGAGTTTAGTTTTTTAGATTAATCAGTCTTAATATCTTTAATTGGTTCTTGAGATTAGCCTAGAAAATCTTTATTTGGTTTGTTAGCTTAACTTGGGTAAAAGCTTCATGTTTGATTGGGGATAAGTCATTGTAAAGATCAGCTTGTATCAAAAGTTTTGTGGGTATAACCTATAAAATCTCAAAATTTAAAACAAAATCTCAAGAAGATCTTGGGGACAGGACTAGACCAATGTTTGACCAAACCCGGATAAATCTATGGTGCAATCTCTCTAACCCATACTCTTTATTTTATTTTATTTACTATATTTATTACCACTTCTGTTTAGTCTTAACAAACTACTAACATAGTTTCAAGTTTAATTGAGAGAAACACAAAAGTAATCGTGACTTTTAAATACCACAATTCATCCCCTTCTCTTGGGCTTGAAGTCATTTTTCCAACAAGTGGCATCCAAGCCTAACTCTTGTTAAAAACTAATCGTTCCACGAGGAACAGTGAATTCAATCTATTCACTAAATAAACCTTCATCCTTCAATGGAGAAGGATACAGTTTGTGAAAAGAGAAAATAATGTGTTCCATATAAGGGATGGACTATGATATTTGGAAGAATGTGAAGGAATGTTCTTTTGTTCCTATGCACAAAGTTAATGTTGTTGTAGAAAACAAACGTGAAAACGATTGGACCAAAGATAATAGAGAAAATGTGTAGTTTTGAAGGTAAAAGTTGTCATCCTTACTGTTCTCGGTCTTGATAATTTTTTACAAGTTTCTCTCTACAATACTGCAAAAGAAATGTGGGAAATCCTCCAAATTACCCATGAAGGAATTAATTAGCTAAAGAGGGCAAGGTTTGGAACATTAACCCATTAGAATGAACTCTTCAAGATGAAACTTGAAGAGAGCATTAGTCAAATGCAATCACAATTTACTCATATCGTGAGTCATATGAGAATTCTAAGAAAAACATTTTCAAATGAAGAACTAGTTGCAAAAATTATTAGATGTCTAAACCATAGTTGGCAAATCAAGGTCATTGTGATTTTGGAATCTAAAATTTAGCAAATATGGACACTCACTCTCTTTGGCAAATTGAAGGAATATGAGATGGAGCTGAAAATACTTCTTGATGACGAAAAATATGACAAGAAAAAGAATAAAAGTATTGCACTAAAGTCCACAAGAATAAAACATATGAATATAGAAGATAAAGAGTTCACGAAATTTATGTTTCGGAAATTTCAAGAAATTCCTAAAGCTCGAAATCCAAAAGCAAAGTGAAGAAATTTCCCAGTACATTCCTACATGTCCTTAATGCAGAGAGAAGGACACATAAGATCAAATTTCTCTTAAAACCCGAGAAGAGGCCAAATAAAATAAAGTTCAAGAAATCCTAAAAGAGAGCATATATATCATGGGATAATGATGATATGGAATCTTTAGATAAGAAAGAATCAAATATTTGTCTCATGACAAATTATTAAGATGATGAGGTAACCTCTCACTTTTATTATCAAGACTTATTTCACATTTGTAAGAAGTTAACAAAAGAAACTAGTAAATTAGAACAAATCATCTCTGCCTCTAAAGACATCACCTCTTCCCTTGAATTGAAAACTAAAAACCTGTTGGAAGAAACAGAAAGTCTTAGAGAGAAACATATGATCTAATTAAAAACTCTTCATATAAAAAAGTCTTAGATGAATCTACTAAGTGTGATCAATGTAACATTTTAAAAAAATAAAATTGTTGATCTTCAAAACATACTTGATAAATTCACTAAAGGAAGAAACAATTTGAATATTTTTTTTAGGAAACCAAAGAGCATCTTACAATAAGGTTGATCTTAGTTATGAACCTAAGAACAACAATAAAGGATTTAGTAACATTTGCAAAGCTAAGTCCACCTCTCTTTGCTGGACCTTAAAATGCAAATATTATACTAAAGACGACTATATTTCCATGTTTTGTTTTATCAAAAAGAGTCATAAGAGTAAAGAAGAATATCCTCCTTCATACTTTTATAAAAGACAGATATCTGCTCATAATATGTATTCCACTAACATCAAAGGACCCAAAAGGATATAGGTGCCAAAGGTAGAAAAGTCAATTTATGATGGAGATGATGATACCGATAGTTACTCTTCTAGTGACACAACTGAAGAAATGAATATGTTCTGTTGCTCCACTTTAACGAGGGAAGAAATCTCCATTCACAATAACAACGACAAAAAATTATTAAAGTTTTTATTTTTCGTAAGATCCCTAATCTTACCCTTTATTTGTTCTATCTTATCAAAGCTTTATTGCACAAGTTACTTGGTATTAAGTAAGTTGTGTAACAAAGGTAATAGAGTATGTTCAACTTGTTTATATGCATGATCTTTAAAAACTTTTAATATAAATCTCTTAAACTTCCTTTCAAAAAGACCATAACTATATAAGAAATTATGCATATTAACTTTTGTAAACTAACCCCTAATAGGTAGAAGTAGAGGTTGTTAATTGTGTAGGTATACCTAAAACAACATCCTTGGAAGATGATGATCAAGGGGACAAAATATTAAAAAAAACAAGAGGAAATGCTAATATCAAATAGAGAAACTCAATTTGAAAAAGTACACATAGAGAATCAATGTTTAATATTGGATGACCATTAAGGATCAGCCCATTAAGAATGTTAATGGAGATATTTCTAAGGAAAGTACATCTCAATACTCCTTTAGAAAGGTATGTAATCTTGTGGCTTTTGTATCACAAATTGAGCCAAAGGAGTTTGATGAAGCTATCATCAAAGAACATTGGTTTCTTTCTTTACAAGAAAGGTTATATCAATTTGAGAGAAGCAACATTTGGTAACTCACTCCCAAAGCTAGTTAAGTTATTAGAACATTAGTGGATCTTTTGCAACAAGCTTGATGTTTTTGGAAATGTATTGAGAAGTAAAACAAGACTCATTGCGAAAGGTTACAATCAATAGCAAAGCATAGATTTCAATAAAACATATGTCCCTATAGCTTTAATAGAAGCCATAAGGATGTTTCCATCTTTCTCATGCATTATGTTTTTTTTAAAATCTTCCAAATGAATGTAAAAAGTGCATTCTTGAAATTTTAAATTCATAAGGAAGTGCATGTTAATCATTCTTCTGATTTTGTCACTACTACAAATAACTCTTGTAACGTCGGTCGCAAAATGCGCTTAACCTCGGCTACCCAGGCGAGGTAACAAAGGGCGACATAAAAAGTTAGCACTTAACACCTAGGTGTTTTAAACACCAAGGTTAAAGTGTTAAAAAGTCATGGGTTTGATCCCAAGGAACTGCATATTTTTATTTTCTAAATTTTACTACACACGTCATATACATTTCGTTTTTATTTAAAATCCGAGGTAATAAGTTATTCTTTTACCTCAATTTTATGTGATAATCGAGGATTTGATCTCTTTTTTATTGTATTTGTACCAATGTCACCGACGTGTATTTTTTATTGAATCATTTTCACTGGCCTATATCATATCATTCTAAATTTATTAACCTGCATGTATCATTTTTTACACAGAAACTACAAAATATGTAACACAATTGGAATATATCATATCATTTTAAACAAAATATACAAATTTACATGTTATCATCATCAAGACAGAATACACCCATTTGAAATTTACATATTTGCACATCAAAATGACAAAACCTCTGTTCATATACAAATTAAGATTACAGCAACCAAGAAAAACTATTGTTGGTATAGAAATTCATAACAAAATAAGAATAAATTGGCCCAACGTGATCGAATGTCATCAAATTCTTCTTTCAAATATTGTGTTTGGTTGCTAAGCTCCTATAATTAGAAGAAAATTTAATGTTAAGCTAAAAGCGAAAATATTAACTTATAAGTATACCTTATTGTTGAAGCGGTAAAGAGGCAAGCAAAAAGTAATAGGTATATTTATTATCGGGTGATATATGTTATATCGTATCTTAGTCCACATAGATTGGTAGAGAAAAACGGTCGTTCAACTATCTCATGTTCTAAGCTTCATGATTGGGTCCGAAAAGTAAATAAAAGCAAATAAACAATCTTAATAGTCTAAGAGAAATAGTTATGGAATACTGTGGACCTCCGTTTTTTATCCCGGGCCATACCTCTGTTCTGTAGAGATACGTGAACTGACTCTTTTTTATCGCTTAATGCTTTCGCATTTTGAAAATTCACAGAGTCGCCACCGACCTTTTATTTTATCCAATTAAGGAAAGGTTTATAAAAGAAACAGAAAAAAGACCTTTAAGAAATTCTGGGTAAGGGGGTAGGTTATACAAAGGGAAGGTGTTAGCACCCTTTGTATCCATGGTTATCCATGGGCTCTTAAGTTTGCTTAGCTCACTTGTTTTTCGATCACTTTTCAATTGCTTTAGAATGCTCATATGTGGTTTCAAATACTTTTGTAAATTGAATTTTGTAATGATCCGTGTGTGGATGTATACAAAATGTTTGTTTATCTTTCGAAAGATGTTTTGAAAAGAACGTTAACTTTGTAATAATCCGTGTTTGGATGTATACAAAGTATTGTCTTTTTGGAAAGTTTTGTTTTGAAAAACAACAGTGTATGAGAATTTTGTTTGTTTTGATTTGAGCAAGCAAACTAGGAGGTCTACCCTGAGTTGTAAGGTCTTTATCCTATTTCCTTTAAAAATCTATCCTTTCACCGGATATAAACGCAAGGTTCGATTTTGTACTCAAAACAGTAGAATTTTGACTTTGATTTTGAAAAGAATGAGAAGGGATTACCTTAAGAGGTGCAAGTGTGATTGTGTTTGTATTCAGATATTTTATCTTTGAAGTTAGTGATCTAACGGTTCAATTTTATCTTTGACATACACGCAGTTTATATTTGCTGGAAATTAAAATGCGGAAATGTAAAGTGCGGAAAGTAAATCTACGCTATTACATCGATTGTGCAGGAAATGTAAACTAGCCTATTTACATGAATTTGACATCCTATACATTTATCTAGGAATTTAAATTGCAAGAAAAATAAAAGGCATGTTTTTTGGATTTTTTATGATTGGTTTTAATTATAATTAATGCATGATTAATTAAATTAAAATGAAGAAAAAAGATGAAAATAGATTTAAACCTAGAAATTAAGTTTAAAATATGTACAAAATATTTGTCAATTAATTTTAAAACAAAACTAATTTTTTTGGAATTTTTGGAATTGATTTGAAATTGATTTAAGTTAATTAAAACATAATTATGCAAATAATTACACAAATAATTAAAACTTAGAGAGAAAATTATTCAAAATATGTACAAAATTAGTTTATAATATATAAACAATATTTAACATTAAGAACAATTTTTTTATGATTTTTTTGATTGGTTAGAATAATTAAGAAGCAAATATATAAATATATACTAATTAATTATTCAAAATATTGAAATTTTGAAGAAAAATAAAATATTTTTATTTCAGAAAATAATATATTATTTTAGAAGTCTAAAAATATTTTTTGTGTATTTTTTGGATTTTTAAAACTATTTTTAATTAATTTAACAAAGAAATTAAAATAAAAATAGAAAATAAAAGGATACTGATCAGGTGTGGAAATTAAATAAGGTCCATGGGATAGGCCCTCATTCTGATGCGTTGGATGGATAATAGATGAAATCAGATGGCTCAGATTGTGAGGGTCCACCAATTATGACGCGCCTGCAAACACTGAAACCAAGGGTTAAGTTTAAAAAAACGCGCGCTTGCTGTCCAATGAGGTGAGGACACCTCATCATCTTCAACCTCTCGCCAGGACTTTTAATAGCGCTTTCTTATCAAAAGCGCTGTAATAGATGAAGCTTAAACCTGGAAAATAACGAATAGGGGTTAGACATAAAAGAAATTAGGCGCGATGGTACCATTCAACTCGTCTTGTTCCACTGAATGTAACCATGCCCTTTATTTGCTTTAATTTTGGCCCTAATGAAGAACCCTAATTTTGAGCTAAGAAAACCCTAAAATGGTATATGCTACAAACAGCCATTAAAATCCAATTGAAGCTCCAGAAACGACCAGAGCTTCAAACCAAACACAATTATGCATCTACATCTTGTTAAATATGCGTGTGTTATGAGATATAAGTTGGTTTTAGTTTGAACAAACCGTGGCCTATATAGCTCGATTCAATGAGGTTTAAGACTTGGAAATGATTGGAATTATTTCAGTGAAGCTCAGAGATGATGTTTGAATGTTTATTTTGTATTGAAATTGACTGAAACTTAAAATTCGAATTTCAAGTTTCTTTGAAAATTACAAGTTGTTACAAGAGTGCTATGTGCTTATGAATGCTACTGAATTCGTTCTATCTCTTGTTACTGCAGTATGCTAGCCTATTTATAAGCATTGAAGTGCTTAAAATCTAAGCTAGAAAGCAATAAGTGCTTTTGCTAGAATCTTGACTTTTCCACATATGTAGCTTGGCATTTAAGCCACTATGGCTTGATTTTCTTCTCTTCCTCTGCTGTACTTTGCTTTGAGACAGAGTTGAATGAGTCATATTGATGAGTCATGCTTGGAATACAAGCTATCCATTATCCTTTCATCTTTCCTTTTAATTTAATCTTAAAATAAGAAAAAATCAAGCAAAAATGGATGAAAAATGTTATGGGCTTAGTCTTGGTCGTGGGAGGCCCATAATATTATGGAAATGATGTTTGAACCATGAAAACTTGGCCCCATTTGGAAAAAATGCATTTTTGAGCAATGTTGACTTTATGCATTTTCCAAAATTTAGCCAACTTAAACAAGGTGTAAATCCTTCAATTTTTGTCATATGAAGGAGATCTTGCACTTTTTGGAAACCTCAAAGAGTCCTCTAACCAATGTCTTTGGTCTCATGTCAAAATGATTTTTGATGCTCCTTGTGTGTCCTTTTGAAAAAAGTGTCTTTTTGTTGACTTTGAAAATGACCTTTAATGTCTTTGATCATATTTTTCAAATGGTGAATCCAATGACCATGGGATCAATGGCATTTGAAATATAATTGAATTTCCTTCAAAATGAGCTTTGGTTTGAATTTTTTGGATGAAGGATGAGAGAGTTATGATCAGTCAAAGTTGAGTTGACTTTTCAGGCAAAAACCCTAATTTTGAATCTTAGGGTTTTGTTGATTTTTGATCTTTCCTTGATGAATTATGATCATCCAATGATCAAATGATGAATCCTTTGACAAAATATGGACTTTGACAAAAAAATTCATTTTTGACTGTCTGTTGACTTTTTTGGTCAAACGGGTCGTCTGTTGACTGTTTGAGCTGCTGACGGTGCGTCTGAGTGAATTGAAGTTTGAAAATTTGTATGATGGTACTTTGAGATATATGGATGTGTATGAAATCCATTTGAGCTCTCAAAAACTTGTTTCTCCTGTAAAAACAAGAAAACCCTAGTCAGGGACTGTTTGTGTAGGAGACAGTTAAGCGTACCTGATTTTTGTGCAGTGTTGAGTCTCTGCTAATCGCGTGATATTCAGAAGACTTCTAGAACAAAAATCTTGGAATTTTGAATTGTGAAAGATTGATTTGATTGATGGTACAAAACACTGAGAATTGTACTGCCAGCAGTTTGGCTGTCGACTGACTGTTCAGGTATTGACGTAGCAGTTAGAGTGAAAAATCAACAGTCAAAGTTAATTTCCTTTTTTGTTGTTTTTGTTTTATGTTGAAAAATTAAAGTTATTTACATGACTTGTTAAAAACATAGACATAATAAATAACTAATATACTGTTACCAGTACAGTCCGAGTTTCCTGATTTTGCGCCTGCAAAAAGATTTAACTCTGTACCAATTGTGTCAGTACTATTTATCTGTAAATAAATAAAATAGCATGTGTGAAGTAATAAACAGTATTTGGCGTTTGCGTAAGAATAGATTCAACTGCAAGCCAAATTACTGTATAAGAAAAATTCTAAAAACTAAGTATTTCATATGTCAGGATATTTGTTGAAATAAAAATCCATGATTATATGAGACTCTTAATTTTCAGATTGGAGTTTTCTTGAAAAAAGATGCGGGCAAATTTTGGGGTATAACAGTTGCCCCTATTCAATCTTCTTAAACCTGAAGAGATTGTCTGAAATCTGAAGGTAGAAGATGATTGAATATTTAGATGCCTTGAAAATTTGCACTTACCTTGATCAGAAGAGATGTTGGAAGTTGCATTTGAATGTCGTCTGCGAAACGTTGTTGGCAGATTGAAACATTACCTGAGATGGGCTTTCAAATGCCACCTGGCAATTGTGTTGATGGTCTGTTCATCAGAATGAATCCATTGATTATATCTTGATGAAGGATTTGAAAGTCTTTGCGTTGACCGTTTCGGAACCGTCCAAGGTTACCGCTTTAAGTCTAGGAGGATGATTGCTACGGAACTTGTCCAAAGTTTTTTCTGCTTTAGATTTTGAAAGTTGATCATTGTGGAACCATTTGAGGTATCAGCTTTAGATCTGTGATGCTAGATCATTCTGGAACCGTCTGAGGTATCGCTTTAGATCTGCAATGTTAGATCGTTTTGGAACCGTCTGAGGTATCGCTTTAGATCTGCAATGTTAGATCGTTTTGGAACCGTCTGAGGTATCGCTTTAGATCCGTGATGTTAGATCGTTCTGGAACCGTCTGAGGTATCGCTTTAGATCCGTGATGTTAGATCGTTTTGGAACCGTCTGAGGTATCAACTTTAGATCTGTGATGCTTGATCTTGAGTTGGTAAGTGATCAGAATGAATCTTCGGCTTGATTATATCTGAGAGAACCGTTCATGGAATTCAGGTGAACACTGCATGTGATTGAGAACATCTTTGTTGAAGATATCCGTCTACCTGAAAAATCAAGTTAGTGATATGCAATGTTTATGATGCATGTAAATGTGAGATATTCCCGGAGAAATATGCATGTGATGTTGTGTATGAATATGCGTATGAATATGCGCATGATGCATGATGTATGAATATGATGTATGAATATGATGTATGAATATGATGTATGAATATGAATATGTGATGTATGAATGTGAGATGTCGAGCTTCTATTTGGGAAAATAAATTTCCGCCAGTCATCTGGATATGACTATATTGTGATCGTTGATGATCTTTTGTCTTGTTTGAGTACCCTCGGCTGGGGAAATTCTTTGAGAACCCTGGTACTCTGTTGAAGGATCTTTGAATATCACTTGGGAATGAAAGGTAGCTGGAAGTTCTGATGCCCTTTCAAATGGGAATGAGGAAGATGCATAATCCTCCGATGCACTATTTGACCAAGTCCGGGTGCGGGGATCACACCTTCTGAAGATAGTAATCTGGAACAACCCTGCTGGGGGATAAGACTTCTTTTGAAGAGAAAATCTTTTTGAGGAATTTGCTGAGAAATGCGTTTCTCTTGGGGATTTTCTTCTGATGGGATGATGTCCAGATAATTGGGACATTTCCTGAATGCTATTCCTGTTTTTCCTGGTAAACATCAATCATATTCAAATGCACATGTTCATTTAAAATTATCATTGGGACGCTTACGTATTTAAAACAGAAAAAGTGAAAATGGTGATTTTTGAGCCTAAGCTGCATTGATTTTTTGAAAAAGAGCCATGATAGGCTGGTTAGCACAGGGAGACAATAATCCTAGAAGTAGGAAACTGTCAGAAAGTTTTGGAAAATATTTATAGAGATAAATAGCTATGTGAAAACAATTCAGTCAAGTTTCAACTCTGCTATTGCCAATCTGTCTTTGAGCATCTCATCCCTCACTTGTTGGAAGAAAGTGAATGGACTGATCGGTGTCTTTGAGGTGTTGAATCTTGATGGTGAGTAGGCAGCTGAACGGAACACTGTTGTATGCTTCATTCCCTAACTTTTTCCTAGGCTGCCCTTTCAGGTTTTCAGCCTACCGGGATAGTATTTGTTTAGTCTCTAATTTTTGCCTGGACCGCCCTTTCGGGTTTTCAATCCACCGAGACGCTCATTTTTTTTGCCTAAGTTGCCCTTTCAGGTTTTCAACTTAGCGAGCTGTTTTTTTTTTCTTTTTAAGAGAAGTATTTTTTGACTATGTCAGCATTCACAGGATGTGGGAAATCCTCGCCATCCATGGTGGTAAGCAACATGGCGCCGCCGGAGAATATTTTCTTGATTATGAATGGTCCCTCGTAGGTGGGAGTCCATTTGCCTCTGGGATCACCTTGTGGTAAGATGATGAGTTTGACAACCAAGCCACCAGTTTGGTATGCTTGACTTTTGACTTTTTTGTTGAAGGCTTTGATCATACGCTTTTGGTATAGCTGACCATGACAAATAGCGGCGAGCCTTTTCTCATCAATTAAGTTTATCTGGTCCAACCGTGTTTGAATCCAATCGTCTTCGTCTAGATCAGCTTCTTTCATAATCCTTAGGGAAGGAATCTGAATTTCAATTGGAAGAACTGCCTCCATACCATAGACTAAGGAGAATGGAGTTGCCCCTGTTGAAGTACGCGCAGATGTGCGATAACCATGAAGAGCAAAAGGCAACATCTCATGCCAGTCTTTGTAGGTTACTGTCATTTTTTGTATGATTTTCTTGATGTTCTTGTTGGCAGCTTCCACCGCGTCGTTCATCTTTGGTCGATATGGAGAAGAATTATGATGCTTGATCTTGAACTGTGTGCAAAGTTCAGTAATCATTCTGTTGTTTAGATTTGTGCCATTGTCCGTGATAATCCGTTCAGGGATGCCGTACCGACAAATGAGATTGTATTTGATGAACCGGGCCACCACATTCTTGGTAACAGAAGCAAATGAAGCTGCTTCTACCCACTTTGTGAAGTAGTCAATAGCGACCAGGATAAAGCGATGTCCGTTGGAGGCAGTAGGTTTGATTTCTCCAATCATATCAATACCCCACATTGCAAAAGGCCAAGGAGCCGTCAGGACGCTTAATGGAACTGGAGGTACATGTACTTTGTCAGCGTATATCTGGCATTTGTGACATGTTCGGGAGTGATGATGGCAGTCTGTTTCCATGGTAGACCAGTAATAACCTGCTCTCAGGATCTTTTTAGCCATTGTATGTCCACTAGAATGAGTACCGAAGGTACCATTGTGTATTTCTTCCATGATCTGTACCGCCTCCTTCTTGTTTACACAGTGAAGTAAAGTCGAGTCATGGTTGCGTTTGTATAGGGTTCCATTGCTTAGAAAGAATTTGGCAGCAAATCTCCTTAGAAACTTTCTGTCATTAATGGATGCCCCTTCAGGGTACTCCTGAGCTTCGAGATATCTTTTTACTTCATGGAACCATGGTTTTTCCTCGGTTCCTTCGGTATTGATCTCATTGCAATAGGATGGTTCATCTTGCCTGTAAATGGTGATTATAGGCGCCTCGTTGTCCCAACTGACTTTGAACATGGATGACATGGTAGCTAAAGCATCAGCTAGTTGATTTTCCTCGCGTGGGATGTGTTCGAAAGTGATTTCTTCGAAGTAAGGAATCAAACTCAGCACATATTCTTTGTAAGGAATTAGATTTGGGTGCTTCGTGTCCCATTCCCCTTTGACTTGGTAGATTACCAAGGCCGAGTCTCCGTAGACTTCCAGGAATTTGATTCTTAGATCGATTGCAGCTTTAAGACCCAGAATACATGCTTCGTATTCGGCTATATTGTTAGTGCAATTGAAGCATAATCTGGCAGTGAACGGTGTGTAACTTCCTGCGGGGGAAATGATCACAGCTCCGATGCCATTGCCAAGTGCATTAGAAGCTCCGTCAAAAACCATAGTCCACCGGGATCCTGGATCGGGTCCTTCTTCTGGTCCTGGTTGTTTGTAGTCATTGACTAGCATAATGTCTTCGTCTGGGAAGTCAAAGTTCAATGCTTGATAATCATCCACTGCTTGATGAGCCAGATGATCAGCTACCACACTTCCTTTGATTGCTTTTTGTGAAGTGTATTGAATGTCATATTCTGTTAAGATCATTTGCCATCTCGCTATTCTTCCAGAGAGAGCAGGTTTTTCGAACACGTATTTGATGGGATCCATCTTGGAGATTAGGAAAGTGGTGTGATTTAGCATGTACTATCTTAGCCGGCGAGCTGCCCAAGCTAAGGCACAACAAGTTTTTTCGAGTAGTGAGTATCTTGTTTCACAATCGGTAAACTTTTTGCTAAGATAGTAGATTGCGTGCTCCTTTCGGCCGGATTCGTCATGTTGTCCTAGTACACACCCCATTGAGTCTTCTAACACAGTTAGGTACATTATCAGAGGTCTGCCTTCCACAGGTGGCAACAAGATTGGAGGTTTTTGGAGATATTCTTTGATTTTGTCAAAGGCTAACTGGCATTTGTCATTCCACCTTTCCACTTGATCTTTCTTCAACAGTTTGAAGATCGGCACACAAGTAGTAGTCATGTGGGCAATAAATCGGGCGATGTAATTTAGACGTACCAAGAATCCTCTGACTTGTTTCTCGGTACGAGGTATAGGCATTTCTTGAATGGCTTTAACCTTGGCGGGATCAACCTCAATACCTTTGCTGCTGACGATGAAACCTAAGAGTTTGCCGGATCTTACTCCAAAGGTACACTTATTTGGGTTCAGTCGCAACTTGTAGTTCTTGAGTCTGTCAAACAACTTGTGTAAATGACCCAAATGTTCTTCCTCGGTGTTGGATTTTGCAATCATGTCATCGACATACACCTCTATTTCTTGATGAATCATATCATGAAATAGCGCTACCATTGCACGTTGATAGGTTGCTCCTGCGTTTTTCAGACCAAAGGGCATTACTTTGTAACAAAAGGTTCCCTAGGGTGTTGTGAAGGTTGTTTTTTCCATGTCTTCGGGTGCCATCTTGATTTGATTGTACCCTGAGAATCCGTCCATAAAGGAGAATACCTTGCATTGTGCGGTATTGTCAACCAGTACATCGATGTGTGGTAGAGGGAAATCATCTTTGGGGCTTGCCCGGTTCAGATCTCTGTAGTCCACGCACATTCTGACTTTCCCGTCTTTTTTAGGTACAGGGACGATGTTAGCTATCCAAGGAGGATAACTTACAACTTTTAGGAATCCGGTATTGAATTGTTTTTCAACCTCGTCTTTGATCTTTTTTGACATATCAGGCCTACTCCTTCGTAGTTTCTGTTTGACTGGAGTGCTACCTTCTTTGATTGGCAGGCGATGAACTACAATGTCTGTGTCAAGGCCTGGCATATCTTCATAGGACCAGGCGAATATCTCGACATAGTCTCGCAGCATTTGAATCAGTCTTTGCTTGACACTGTGTTTTAAATCAGCCCCTATTTTGACTTCTTTCTTTTCTTCGTTGCTGCCCAAGTTGATGACCTCAATTGGCTCCTTGTGAGGCTGTATGGCCTTGTCTTCTTGTTCTAGCAGCCTTGCAAGTTCTCTTGGCACTTCACAATCTTCCTCACTTTCGTCCTCAGTTTGGTAGATCGGATTTTCAAAGTCATGACGGGCAATAGCAGAATCGTTGTTGACTGGATCCAGAGTGTATGTGAATCTGCATGTTAGTTATGTGAGTGTGTGTGAAGAAAAACATAGCTATTAGAAAGCGAAGAAAGAAAGAAAAAGGATCACAAAATTTAAATATGCAAGCGTCCCATGATTTTATTGAATGCACATGATCATGATATGATAAGCCCTTATAGAAGGACCAGTGTGCTAAGGCACACGGCTTTCAAGCTCATGGTTCGATTGTTCAGGAACCATTTTTATCTTTGCACAATATACACAAAGAAAACAGGAAATGGCATTTACTCCTGGTCAAAGGAGATCACATCCTCAGCTTTCCCGTTGTTCAATCCACTGTTGTGAGCAGGGAGTATCCAGCTGTTCCAGTTGCAGTTGTCTTCTTCATCTTCCACAGCATTGATTTCATTAGTGGGAAAATGAGCCGGTGATCCTTCGGGATAAGGGATATACTCTGCTGGATACGAGAGCCCAGGCTGAGATATCTCTGTTGGCTGAGCGAGATGCTCGATAAGGCCGTCCCATGCAGTCGGGATGATGTTTTGAATAGAGACTTGTGCATCTTGATGAGGAGTGTATGCTGACAGAAAGCAACCCTCGTTATTTGGTATTTCCCTGGCTTCTTCAAGAGCGAAATTGTCATCGTACTGTTCATCCCATCCAGTTGGGACAATGTCCTCCATAGCAATTTGTGAGCTCGGAGGAGCGGAGTATTTCACCATATAGTCATATTTGCCGCTGGGTTCTCCTAGTGTGTCCCATACTTCTTTGGGTGGATTTTGATATTGCTCAGTGACGGGACTTGTGAAACTTTCGTCATTTCCAATTTGATCACCCCATCCAGTCGGGGTAATGTCTTCCATAGCAATATAAGAATTCTGAGGTGCAGCATACTGATAGTTATACTCGCCATTTGGTTCTCCCACAGCATCCCACATTCCCATGGAAATGGGTGGAATTTCATCTGGATATGGCTGAAGGCTATGGTTCATGAACACTCCTTCATCTTCAATAGCGTTTACTTCTTGGCTGACGAAGTGTGACATCAATCCTTCAGAATGAGGACTTTGATCATTCTTTTGATTTTCACTATCATAGCCCAGACCTAGTTTGTCAGACTTGTAGGGTATATCGGGAAGTTGTCCCCATACTGTGCAATCACCCTGTTCAATCATGGCTTTGGCATCTTTGAGAGAAGCCATAGCTGTAGTTGGAGTAGCAGGAATATGCTTGGTGGTAGAGACATCTGGAGAGACCACCTCAAATGATTGGCATGGAGTTTCGATGAATTCGTCCTCCAACTCGACATATTTGGAATTGCTTAGGTGACTAACCACATATTCCTCTTCGCCATAGACTGTGACAATCTTTCCTTTTACTGGATATTTTAACTTCTGATGCAGGGTAGAAGTTACAGCGTTTGCCCCATGTATCCAAGGGCGTCCAAGTAAACAGGAGTAGGCTGGGTGAATTTCCATTACGTAAAAGATAGAATCAAAGATCTGAGAACCCACTCTGATTGGGAGATTCACTTTTCCGTATACCGTTCTGGTTGACCCGTCAAAGGCTCTTACCATAACATCACTTGGTTGTAACACAATTCCTTCGAAGTCAAGCTTTTCTAGTACTGTTTTCGGTAACGTTCAAAGAAGAACCGTTATCTACTAGCACATGAGATAGAGTGGTGCCATTACATTCAATGGAGATATGTAGGGCTTTGTTGTGATTTTTTCCAGCAGGGGTTAAATCCACATCGGAGAAACCGAGACCATTGCTCACGGTTAGATTGGCAACACAATTCTCAAATTGGTCGACTGAGATCTCTTGAGGCACATGCGCAGCTTTGAGGAACTTCATCAGAGCTTTGGCATGAGCTTCTGAATATTTTAGCAGAGATAGCATTGAGATTTTTGAAGCGGTGTGCCCCAGTTGCTCAACAATATTGTAATCACTTTTGCAGATGATTTTCAATATTTCCTCCATTTCTTGCTTTGATGGATCCTCAGCGGTGATCTCCACCGGGGTTTGAACTTGTTCAACTTGTGGCTCTTTGCCTCGAGCGTTGACATTTTGATTAGGAACTGGGACTCGGACTGGACCAGCAGCAACATTTGGAGAAATTTCTGGTGAAAAGATTCTTCCACTTCTCGTGATCTTGCTGGTACCCACAATATTACCCACAGTTGGAGTAGTTAACTTTGCGGTCTCTTCAGTCGAGGTACCCTGCTTAACTCCATGAATGTAAACATTAGTGTCATATCCCCATGGGACAGCTTTGTCTAAGGAGTATGGAAATGGAGTTGGACTAGCAATGACTACTGATGCCACTTTGAGTGTAGCAGAAATTTTGAATGGAGCCTTGGCAGAGATTTTGAATGGTAAGCTGGAGATCACTGAGGCATCTTCTATTCTCATCCCGTTTGTAAAGATTTCGCACAGCACGTCTATAGAAGGGAGCCTCTCAAACATAATGATACGGCGATCCATCCACTTTTGAATTCCCATCCTCAGATTTTCACAACCATTGGGCAGGCAGGAGCAGTAAAAGCAGTCGCGGTCACACCCTGGAAAGTAACCAGCTCGGATTAGCTTTCCTTTGACTTCGCAGAGTGGAGTTGATAATTCGTTCACATCATAGATGTAAACAGTGTCCAGGATAGCGTTAACAGTTTTGTCATGCTTTGGCATAGGTGCAGTGATGACATTTGGAGTTTCTGGAGGATCGAACTCAATTTCACCAGCATCTATCATATCTTGTATTTTATTTTTCAGGGCCCAGCAGTGATCTGCGTCATGTCCTGGACAGTTTGAGTGGTAGGCACATGTCGCATCAGGGCGATAATTCGGAGAGGAAGTGTTGACATTCTTTGGAGGACCTTTTAATGTGATCAGATCTGCTTTTAGCAAGTGCTGCAATGCCTGAGAGATTGGCATGTTGATTCTGGTGAAATTTCTTCTTGGTGCATCTGGTCGATGCGTATATTTTGGCTGTTGATCTTTTTGTGGTGCAGATGCGGAGATCAGAACTGCCCCTACAGATTGATGCTGCTCACTTTTGCGACTTTTCTGAATTTGTGTTGCATTGACCTCATTTCTCCCGCTGATGGGCCTTTTTGTAGTACCAGAGGAGGAACCTATTTGAATTTTTCCATTTTGAATGCCACTTTCGACACGTTCTCCGGTCAGTATCAGGTCAGTGAAACCTGATGATGAGCTTCCCAGCAAATGGCTATAGAAAGGGCCAGTTAAAGTGCCCATGAACATGTCGACTAGTTCGCGATCAGATAAGGGTGGTTGAACCCTTCCAGCCATATCTCTCCACTTTTGTGCATATCCTTTGAAACTTTCTTTTGGTCCCATAGACATGCCCCTTAGTTGAGTACGGGTTGGTGCAAGATCAGCATTGTATTGGTACTGTTTGTAAAAAACAGCAGCTAATTCTTCCCAAGTATGAACCTTGGTATTTTCCAGCTGATAGTACCACTCGAGTTGTGTACCCGACAGACTTTCTTGGAAGAAGTGAATCCACAATTTGTTATCCGTTGTATGAGGTTGTATCTTCCTCACATAGGATCTCAGATGTAGTTTCGGGCAAGAAACTCCATCATATTTTGCAAAGACAGGAATTTTGAATTTTGGAGGGATAACAACATCCGAGACGAGCCCTAGATCATTGAAATCTAAGCCAGGTATTTTTTGTATCTCCATAGCTTTCATACGGTCTTCCAGCTGTTGGTATTTTTCATCATCCGGTTCGTCCCCAGAATGATCATTTTCTTCATTTGAAGAGAGAGAGGGTTTAGCAGAACCCTGGTTGCTTTGATTGTCTTCTTGTTCATCATCACCGACTGTTTCAGGGATCGGTGGCTTTTTGAACTTTTTGACTGGGATTTTGATCTTCCTTTTCAGGTGACTCACGCCTACAGATCCTTTGGGCTTCTTTTTCTTCTTGATTATCAGGGCTTTCAGTTCTTGTTGCCCCTTTGCCAGTTCCAGAATTGCCACTTGAACTTGGGCATTCTGTGCTTCGAGATTCTTGATGCTCATTTCAGATTCCATCTCTTCTGACTGAAATAAACAGCGAGAAGATGAGAAATCCGTCATGTGAACCTGTTATGCAATGTGTATGACTGGATGCCATGTGTATGCAATGTATGAAATGTATATGCAATGTATATGAATGCAATGTATGAAATGTATATGCAATGCATGAAGTGAAATGTGTGTGCAATGTTTCAAGGATCTTAGAGTTTAGATTTGTTAAAGAAGAAACAAACGTTAGTTAATCAATTTATTTCTTTTTTTTTGCTTCTTTTTTCTTTGCCTCATTTGGGCTTACAAGACAGAAATAAAATAAATGATCCTTCAGGTCTCCCGTGGACGCTTTCTCTTTGCCCCCAGGAATGTGTTGATCTGCTGTTCTTCTTGAAGCTGTCCGGTGAGCTCCAATATCCTTCTCTCATAGTCTTGACAGTATGATTTGAAGGTATCTCTTTCCTCCTTGAGTTGAACCCAAGATTTTTGCAACTCTTCTAGGTCAGTTGGCATGTCCGGGTGTAAAATAACTTGAGGTTCATATCCTTCGACCTCTGGTTCAATAGTCACAGGTAGAACAACAGGATATGGCATAAGGAGTTTCTGAGCATGAGTGCGGACCCATCTGAGGTAAGGTTCCATAGGGATAGAATTCCATTGCCCCAGAGTTTTGCTTTCTATTCTATAGACACTGCCCCATGCATGTATGAACCTTCGTCGGTGTCTATGAGAATCATTCTCGTAATCAAACACAATGCCACGGATAATCATGTCATGAGGACCGTTGCTCCTTGCATATCCGAATTGGCGTAGAGCTAAAGAGGGATTGTAAGTGATGCCTCCTTTGATGCCAAGGAGTGGCACATTAGGGTACTCTCCACAATGATCAATGATAGTAATGTCTCTTTGAAAGAAGTTGTTCCACCGGATATCTGAATGAGACAAAGACATAATCCTGCGAGACCATTGCATTCTTTGTTCATTTCTCAACACTGATCGGGGAAGATGAAACGTAAACCACCTAGCCAGTAGTGGTATACAACACATGAGAGTTCCTTGTTTCTTCATGGTACGAGTGTGTAGAGAATGTAGAATGTCTCCCAGCAATGTTGGTACCGGGTTACGGATTAGGAAAAGGTTGATGATGTGTACACTTATGAACTGGTCGGGATTAGGGAATAAAACCAACCCATAGATCAAAAGTGCCATAACTTCCTCAAAAGCTGGATAACTTTTGTTTTCTAGCAGTAGTCGAGCCTTTTCCAACAAGAACTTGGCAAGCAAACCCTTAACTCCACTCTTTGTTTCCCAATTGGACTCGATTTCTGATTTTCGCAGATGTAAAGCAGCGGCAATGACTTCAGGTTTTGGAATCCTTTCTAAACCAGTGAAAGGTAATTGATTTCGAACAGGCAATCCCATTAGTTCAGAGAATTCTTCCAAAGTGGGTACCAACTGGTAATCAGGAAAGGTAAAGCAATGATGTTCAGGGTCAAAGAACTGGAACAGGACCCGTATCATGTCTTCTTCAAATTTTGAGGTAACCAAATGGAGCAGGTGACCATGCCTTTCAGTGAATTGAACATTCCTGGGGAATTCTGACACTAAGTCTTTTAGTTCAGATGGTACCGTTGAGATGTTGATTCGGATGTAATCTTTGGTGGCGGGAGCCATTACCTGCAAAAACAAAGGTAAACTCTTTGATCCTTGAAGTGTTTGGTGCAAAAATGATATGCTTATGATGCAAACATGTGGCACACAAAAACAAATCAAACAATAGCCTTAGGTTTAAAGGCTTGCATGAAGCTGATAGGTGATACCCTCCCCACTGAAGTTGAGTTGGTTAAAACCTGTCCTAGAATAGTATTCGGGTTCTATGATCCTTGGAAGTAACATCTCAATACGGCGCTCGAGCGGCCGATCAAAATATTCCTCGAGGATAACTAACTTCGATCAATTTCAAAGCTAGCCACTTAATAGGCCACAAGTCAAGTTCAACTAAAAAGGTTCTAAGACAAATTAGTGTTTAATGACATTTCGGAAGCCTAATATACTCCTTGATCGTTTTCAAGGGACATCAGTATAAATCAAAGTATCACACTAACGATGACTACCAGATCAACCGTATCGGTACATGCCGTACAGTTTCCTTGGTCTATTGTCATATACTTAAGGTATCTCGAGATTCGGGTTAGAATCTTTCACACAAGCAAAATACCCAAACAAACCTTTGAAAAATAGAGCAATCAAGTCAATCAATTGAAAACATCGACCTATTCTCTTAAGGTAACCCCTTTTGAAAACATTTTGTTTTTCTGAAAGTGTTCCCCAGCAGAGTTGCCAGTTCTGTGGACCTCCGTTTTTTATCCCGGGCCATACCTCTGTTCTGTAGAGATACGTGAACTGACTCTTTTTTATCGCTTAATGCTTTCGCATTTTGAAAATTCACAGAGTCGCCACCGACCTTTTATTTTATCCAATTAAGGAAAGGTTTATAAAAGAAACAGAAAAAAGACCTTTAAGAAATTCTGGGTAAGGGGGTAGGTTATACAAAGGGAAGGTGTTAGCACCCTTTGTATCCATGGTTATCCATGGGCTCTTAAGTTTGCTTAGCTCACTTGTTTTTCGATCACTTTTCAATTGCTTTAGAATGCTCATATGTGGTTTCAAATACTTTTGTAAATTGAATTTTGTAATGATCCGTGTGTGGATGTATACAAAATGTTTGTTTATCTTTCGAAAGATGTTTTGAAAAGAACGTTAACTTTGTAATAATCCGTGTTTGGATGTATACAAAGTATTGTCTTTTTGGAAAGTTTTGTTTTGAAAAACAACAGTGTATGAGAATTTTGTTTGTTTTGATTTGAGCAAGCAAACTAGGAGGTCTACCCTGAGTTGTAAGGTCTTTATCTTATTTCCTTTAAAAATCTATCCTTTCACCGGATATAAACGCAAGGTTCGATTTTGTACTCAAAACAGTAGAATTTTGACTTTGATTTTGAAAAGAATGAGAAGGGATTACCTTAAGAGGTGCAAGTGTGATTGTGTTTGTATTCAGATATTTTATCTTTGAAGTTAGTGATCTAACGGTTCAATTTTATCTTTGACATACACGCAGTTTATATTTGCTGGAAATTAAAATGCGGAAATGTAAAGTGCGGAAAGTAAATCTACGCTATTACATCGATTGTGCAGGAAATGTAAACTAGCCTATTTACATGAATTTGACATCCTATACATTTATCTAGGAATTTAAATTGCAAGAAAAATAAAAGGCATGTTTTTTGGATTTTTTATGATTGGTTTTAATTATAATTAATGCATGATTAATTAAATTAAAATGAAGAAAAAAGATGAAAATAGATTTAAATCTAGAAATTAAGTTTAAAATATGTACAAAATATTTGTCAATTAATTTTAAAACAAAACTAATTTTTTTGGAATTTTTGGAATTGATTTGAAATTGATTTAAGTTAATTAAAACATAATTATGCAAATAATTACACAAATAATTAAAACTTAGAGAGAAAATTATTCAAAATATGTACAAAATTAGTTTATAATATATAAACAATATTTAACATTAAGAACAATTTTTTTATGATTTTTTTGATTGGTTAGAATAATTAAGAAGCAAATATATAAATATATACTAATTAATTATGCAAAATATTGAAATTTTGAAGAAAAATAAAATATTTTTATTTCAGAAAATAATATATTATTTTAGAAGTCTAAAAATATTTTTTGTGTATTTTTTGGATTTTTAAAACTATTTTTAATTAATTTAACAAAGAAATTAAAATAAAAATAGAAAATAAAAGGATACTGATCAGGTGTGGAAATTAAATAAGGTCCATGGGATAGGCCCTCATTCTGATGCGTTGGATGGATAATAGATGAAATCAGATGGCTCAGATTGTGAGGGTCCACCAATTATGACGCGCCTGCAAACACTAAAACCAAGGGTTAAGTTTAAAAAAACGCGCGCTTGCTGTCCAATGAGGTGAGGACACCTCATCATCTTCAACCTCTCGCCAGGACTTTTAATAGCGCTTTCTTATCAAAAGCGCTGTAATAGATGAAGCTTAAACCTGGAAAATAACGAATAGGGGTTAGACATAAAAGAAATTAGGCGCGATGGTACCATTCAACTCGTCTTGTTCCACTGAATGTAACCATGCCCTTTATTTGCTTTAATTTTGGCCCTAATGAAGAACCCTAATTTTGAGCTAAGAAAACCCTAAAATGGTATATGCTACAAACAGCCATTAAAATCCAATTGAAGCTCCAGAAACGACCAGAGCTTCAAACCAAACACAATTATGCATCTACATCTTGTTAAATATGCGTGTGTTATGAGATATAAGTTGGTTTTAGTTTGAACAAACCGTGGCCTATATAGCTCGATTCAATGAGGTTTAAGACTTGGAAATGATTGGAATTATTTCAGTGAAGCTCAGAGATGATGTTTGAATGTTTATTTTGTATTGAAATTGACTGAAACTTAAAATTCGAATTTCAAGTTTCTTTGAAAATTACAAGTTGTTACAAGAGTGCTATGTGCTTATGAATGCTACTGAATTCGTTCTCTCTCTTGTTACTGCAGTATGCTAGCCTATTTATAAGCATTGAAGTGCTTAAAATCTAAGCTAGAAAGCAATAAGTGCTTTTGCTAGAATCTTGACTTTTCCACATATGTAGCTTGGCATTTAAGCCACTATGGCTTGATTTTCTTCTCTTCCTCTGCTGTACTTTGCTTTGAGACAGAGTTGAATGAGTCATATTGATGAGTCATGCTTGGAATACAAGCTATCCATTATCCTTTCATCTTTCCTTTTAATTTAATCTTAAAATAAGAAAAAATCAAGCAAAAATGGATGAAAAATGTTATGGGCTTAGTCTTGGTCGTGGGAGGCCCATAATATTATGGAAATGATGTTTGAACCATGAAAACTTGGCCCCATTTGGAAAAAATGCATTTTTGAGAAATGTTGACTTTATGCATTTTCCAAAATTTAGCCAATTTCAACAAGGTGTAAATCCTTCAATTTTTGTCATATGAAGGAGATCTTGCACTTTTTGGAAACCTCAAAGAGTCCTCTAACCAATATCTTTGGTCTCATGTCAAAATGATTTTTGATGCTCCTTGTGTGTCCTTTTGAAAAAAGTGTCTTTTTGTTGACTTTGAAAATGACCTGTAATGTCTTTGATCATATTTTTCAAATGGTGAATCCAATGACCATGGGATCAATGGCATTTGAAATATAATTGAATTTCCTTCAAAATGAGCTTTGGTTTGAATTTTTTGGATGAAGGATGAGAGAGTTATGATCAGTCAAAGTTGAGTTGACTTTTCAGGCAAAAACCCTAATTTTGAATCTTAGGGTTTTGTTGATTTTTGATCTTTCCTTGATGAATTATGATCATCCAATGATCAAATGATGAATCCTTTGACAAAATATGGACTTTGACAAAAAAATTCATTTTTGACCGTTTGTTGACTTTTTTGGTCAAACGGGTCGTCTGTTGACTGTTTGAGCTGCTGACGGTGCGTCTGAGTGAATTGAAGTTTGAAAATTTGTATGATGGTACTTTGAGATATATGGATGTGTATGAAATCCATTTGAGCTCTCAAAAACTTGTTTCTCCTGTAAAAACAAGAAAACCCTAGTCAGGGACTGTTTGTGTAGGAGACAGTTAAGCGTACCTGATTTTTGTGCAGTGTTGAGTCTCTGCTAATCGCGTGATATTCAGAAGACTTCTAGAACAAAAATCTTGGAATTTTGAATTGTGAAAGATTGATTTGATTGATGGTACAAAACACTGAGAATTGTACTGCCAGCAATTTGGCTGTCGACTGACTGTTCAGGTATTGACGTAGCAGTTAGAGTGAAAAATCAACAGTCAAAGTTAATTTCCTTTTTTGTTGTTTTTGTTTTATGTTGAAAAATGAAATTTATTTACATGACTTGTTAAAAACATAGACATAATAAATAACTAATATATTGTTACCAGTACAGTCTGAGTTTCCTGATTTTGCGCCTGCAAAAAGATTTAACTTTGTACCAATTGTGTCAGTACTATTTATCTGTAAATAAATAAAATAGCATGTGTGAAGTAATAAACAGTATTTGGCGTTTGCGTAAGAATAGATTCAACTGCAAGCCAAATTACTGTATAAGAAAAATTCTAAAAACTAAGTATTTCATATGTCAGGATATTTGTTGAAATAAAAATCCATGATTATATGAGACTCTTAATTTTCAGATTGGAGTTTTCTTGAAAAAAGATGCGGGCAAATTTTGGGGTATAACAAATACTTAAATTTGAATACTTAAATCTGAAGATCTATCGCTCAACACTCACAATACGCATCAAAATCACCAGGCATCATTCGAGATGCCACATCAGTGTCCATTTTTGCAACATCGATGAAAGCTCAATTGTATTATTCACATCATCGATTTCCCAATCGACACAAATAACACGGAGGAATTAAACTCGATACCTATTACAATTATTAGACCCAAATCTATTTCTACAATTTAGAAACTAATAGTTATCATTCCTAATCAAGATCTATGATGTCTATTTCTACAATAACATAAATCCAGAGCATTTAAGAAAAAAGATCAAGAACAGCAACAATGATGATTTGTAAAGTGACTATATAAACGATCCCAAGATCAAAAAATGTACATATAAGAGAGGAAAAATATACATACAAAACCTGCCATTGGAATGGAACATAGAGAAGAAGGAGATGAATCGGAAACTTTCACTGTGTCAAAGCAATCGAGACAAATCCATAGCCAATCGATAAGATGTAGCACCCAATGGTGTTTCCTAAACCTCTAATCTATCAAAAATGGACCAAAGCCACTCCAAGACAGAAATGGATGATGAAAACCCTAAAAATTATGTTCTGAACTATAAATATAAAAACTAAAAAACGCAGAGCGCGCTAAGCGCCCTACAGCGCGCGACACACGCTGTCACTTAATGTGCCAAACCTCCCTAGAGCGCGCGATTCACCCCAAGTCCGCGCGACGTGCCCAAGCTTCTTCCAGAATTATTTCTTTTGCTCCTACAGCGCGCGTAGCGCGCTACACTAGAACAACAACTTTATTTCTTCAAAACGCTCTCGCAGCCGTGTCTTCGACACTTTATTCCTCGAGGCTCCGACAATGCAATAAAACCTACAAAAATACAACAAAACTATCAAACGGTACATATTTACGCAAAAACGTAACAAAACTCAAAGTATACGAAATTACACAAAACGGGGAATTATTCAAACGGTATTAACAAAAAGTATCGATAAATGTCACTATTTACATACACGAAATAACTACATTTTGGCACTTATTACTTATTCTTCATCCATCCATTTTTAATGCATCCGGAGACAATATGAAACATATATCTCATAACATGGTATCCAAAAGAATAGTTGTCGGGTTGTTTTTGCCACTACAAATAATTTTTATTTATTTATGTCACACAAATAATATAATGCCAAGAACCACACGTAATATACTTTTGGTTGAACAAAGCATGGCTTCTTACAAATAAGATTCTTATTGCGCGCATTAAATTCCTCCATCGCTCTACACATGCCGGTTAAAATTAAACATGAATAAAACTATTCAATTCTAAAGTTAAATATGAGTATTGAAAATAATACCACTTACTCATTCAAAGCGTTAATCACAACTTCGGGCAGTCCATAGCACAATGAACAAAACACAACTATAGTATTTTTCTTGGGACATATGACTAGTAGTTGCCAATGTCGCATGCACAAACATTCAGAATAATTAATAATATGGATAAAATTGATTTATAAATGAAAACAAAAAATTAATATATACTTACTCGCGGTAAAACACAACCAAATAACAATCTTTGGTGTTCCCTTTCTCCATCAACTTGTCTTGTAAGTAATTTTTTATTTCATGTCCTGGCGAATCGCGAGTAAGAGAAATCTTTGCAACATCCAAGATACAATACTTGTTTAGAAGCTTCCTTTCAGTGCGTAACTCATGGATGTGCCTGCAAGTGCAAATATTTATGTTAAAGTACAAGAAAGTATGAATATAAATAAAAATCAACATAAAAACTATACTTACGAGCACCACAATTGTAAAACGGAATTGTCTAGCCACTAATCTCCCTTCAAAAATTCATGTAAAGGGAGCTTAGGAAGTATGAATAACTGCTCTGGATCATGACTTAATGGAATACCTAATATTGGATCTTTATTAATACTCACTATCATCATCTCTAGTCTTTGAAGGCTATTTTGATTTGGTGGTGAGGATTCAACACTGTCCTGGTTGGCAGAAAAACTATGTGTCGCGCTTGTACCACCCATAACTTTCTCAACCACATACTCTCAAATTTCTAACATTTGAATTTGTATTGCTGAATATACCCAACAAACTCAATTTATGCATCATAAAAACAACTTAAATACAATCCAAAATTGAAATACACAGACAATAATAACAACAACATACAACCTATACCTCAAGAACATCGCAAGTAAACTTCTTGGACATATTCTCCTCATTCATCCTCTCTCTCTCTCTCTCTCTCTCTCTCTCTCTCTCTCTCTCTCTCTCTCTCTCTCTTGCTCCTTATAGAAACTTTCCCACATCGTTTGCAACAACTTCACCCTCTCCTCCTCCAAGAATTTCTCCTACACCGTTTGCAACAACCTCTCCCTCTCCTCCTCCAAGTACATATCTTGCTCCTCCTTCCACTTCTCCTTTTCTTTCCCCAACTCAACAACAACAATCTCTTCAACCTCTATTTTACTACTTTTCTCTCTAGATGATTAAGAGCGTCCAAAATATACCTTGAAGTCAACACCTCTACCAAGACCACAGACACGCCCTAGATTCTCTCCTGTTCCGACCGCTTCTACCAAGATGTCATGACGACCTTGTGAAGTGAAGAGGCCGACCTTGGTTTGATCAACAAGATCATCCTATAACACATGAAATTTTATCTTTACCAAATTGATGTAACTAAAATAAATATTGTTGAAAAAAGTATCTACTTATAATCTTTTGAGCCACTTCGCGCGTAGCATCTGATGTGTAATCGTCGTCTTTTATTTGGCGTGACCTCTTCCATTTCTCGTGTCGTGATGGTGGAGATGGAGTGAGACTAAGACTTATAGAACCTCCTAGCTCTTCCTCCATTTGTTTTCTTTTTTCTTCAATAAAAAATTTTCAAAGTCTTTGATATCCTCCATGAGACAACTTGTGTTAATAGATATTTCTAGCTGATTTTCCTTTCCTTTTTGGTTCTTCCCAAGTAGCTTTATCAATAAATGAATATACCTCATATGGAGGTTGTTATTTATTTGCTCCATTGCGATAAACGTAGTGCTACATGCTCATTGTACGCGTCAGTACACATATAGACAGTCCTCCATCCACATCTTCATGGTCATCAGAATCGTGCTAAGGCTCGTGCTCACTCACATAATCATTTGTTTGATCAACATGATCAAACATTTTAGCTTGTGCCTCGACCACATCCTCCTCCATCTCTATTGTAGTGCCTCTCATACACTCTTTACAACAAAGAGTTTGTGGTCCACGACCTTCATATGTCCTCCTATAGTGAGAACTTATAGGAGTTAGTTTGTCTTCCTTGATAGCAATCTGACTAGGTCTTGTGCCATCATCTTCTACATAAATAAAACGTGGTAAGATGTGTCTAACACCAAATATCTTGATAAAACAGTTGTCATCTGCTCTAGTCCTCATTACAAATATAAATGAAAAATGCAAATGAGGTTTAAAATTTGTGATTATTTTACTTATTTTACACTTAGAGTAATATAATTATTTTGTATCTAAAGGATAGATGTAGGGCAATTTGTGTCATTGATTATGCCATGTCATTGATTTGGGGGCAATTTGTGTCCAAAATTTACTTTTTCCAACTGATTATGTCACTTTGTTCTACTTCAACTACATCTTTATTCAATTAGGTTTTTGTTTATTAGGTGTGATTCATTTGATGATGATATGCTTCTATTTGGTTTCAAACCAACCTATTCAATTTAATTTTTTCTCTTTTCTCTTCACAAATGTCAGATACAACTAAAATTTTCAAATGGATAGAGTAAATGTACTATTTGATAGTTTGCATACTGAAATATCATATATTGCTAAAGTGTACTTTACTACTATATTATCATCTACGTAAAGCTCTGCCATAAAAATATATAAATTTTTTTATCAAACTGATATATCAAAATTTTATTAAATTTTTTACTGATATATCAAAATTTATTAAAAAATTAATTTTATTTGTTTTTATTTACTAATTCCTATTAAATTTCAATTTTCATACTCTTCCTTTTTGTATATTTTCCTTTACAAATTTATTGCTTTTGCCCATAAATTTAAATGAATAGGTGTGTTCATGAAACGAGCAAGAACTTTCTCATAATAGAAGTCCTTCCAAAGGTTCAACAATGTGTGTTGACTGGTTGGACTTGAGAACTTTCCTCTTATCTACTTAATATAAATCCAAAAAAGTCATGAAGGCAACCCTAGCCACATGTCATCTTGGTAACAATCCCAGCCACATGTCATCTTCATAACAATTCTAAGTACAAACCCTTGTTCTAGTTAATACAAAGTTGTTTATCAAAAAAAAAATCTAAGTACAAACCCTAATAATAATAATAATAATAATAATAATAATAATAATAATAATAATAAGGATTAAATTATACAAAATCATTTTAACAATCAAATTAATTTATAATAGAGAAGAAATAAAAAAAAATATAATTAAGATATTATTTATTAAATTGACAAAATATTAATATTAATATTAATAACAATAATAATAAATAATAATAATAATAATAAATAATAATAATAATAATAATAATAATAATAATAATAATAATAATAATAATAATAATAATAATCACAATAATAACATTGAGCCATAGCTATCAGAAAATAAAAATAGAAATTATAATAGAGAAGAGATAAAAAAATCATAAATAAGATTTTATAATAAATAACATATTATTTATTAAATTGATACAATATTAATAATTAAAATAATCATAGTAATAACAATCACAATAACAATAATAATAATAATAATAATAATAATAATAATAATAATAATAATAATAATAATAATAATAATAATAATAATAATAATAATAATAATAATAATAACAACAACAACAACAACAACGAGCTAGCTATAAAAATTTAAAATAATAATCTACTTAATATAAATTCAAAGAAGTCATGATGGCAAACCTAGTCACATGTCATCTTGGTAACAATTTTAGCCACATGTCATCTTCATAACAATTTTAAGTACAAATCCTAATAAAAATAATAATATTAATAATAATAATATTAATAATAATAATAGTAATAAGGATTAAATTTTACAAAATCATTTTAACAATTAAATTAATTTATAATAGAGAAGAATTAAAAAATATTATTAAGATATTATTTATTAAATTGAAAAAATATTAATATTAATATTAATAATAAATGATAATAATAATGATAATAATAATAATAATAATAATAATAATAATAATAATAATAATAATAATAATAACAATAATAACATTGAGCCATAGCTATCAAAAAATAAAAATAGAATTTATAATGGAGAAGAGATAAAAAAACATAAATAAGATTTTATAATAAATAATATATTGTTTATTAAATTGACACAATATTAATAATTAAAATAATCATAGTAATAACAATAAAAATAAAAATAATAATAATAGAAAAAAAGGGATATGCACTGACAGTGTAAAATATTTTTACACTGTCAATCAATCACAATCATGTATCCAATTAAAATATAATTTTAATTTAAGAAAACTAATATGACATGACAAGTGTAAGGATTTTGATTGGTTGTTTGTGTAAAGTTAGTTTACATTGTCAGTGCACTACCTTTAAACTCATAATAATAATAATAATAATAATAATAATAATAATAATAATAATAATAATAATAATAAGAATAATAATAATAATAATAACAAGCTAGCTATTAAAAATTAAAATAATAATAATAATTATTATTATGATTAAATTATACAAAATCATTTTTACAATCAAATTAATTTATGAAATAGAAGAAATAAATAAAAATAATTAAGATTATAATATACATTTTTGGATTCAAAATATATTTTAAAAAATATTATTATTATTATTAACAACTTAATATATATATATATATATATATATATATATATATATATATATATATATATATATATATATATATAATAATAATAATAATAATAATCATCTACTTCTACTTAATATAAACCCAAAGAAGTCATGATGACAACCCTAGTCACATGTCATCTTGGTAACAATCCTAGCCACATGTCATCTTCATAACAATTCTAACTACAAACCCTAATAATCATAATAATAATAATAACTAGATCTATGGCCCGTGCGTTGCACGGATTTAATTTG
This sequence comes from Vicia villosa, assembly GCF_029867415.1. Lineage (NCBI taxonomy): Eukaryota > Viridiplantae > Streptophyta > Magnoliopsida > Fabales > Fabaceae > Vicia > Vicia villosa. The sequence goes on along the minus strand of NC_081182.1, from coordinate 113,497,075 downwards.
GATTTTTATATTAATAACTTATATCAATATATATATATATATATATATAAATTATATCATATGTTTACACTTATTTTAAAGTTATATTAAATATAAACAAAATTTTTAAAATATGAGAATTAATAATAATTTATATATGATAAAATTTCATTTATGTTATTTAAATTTGAAAGATTTGTCATATCTACGTGAATAATACAATATTAAATTAAATTATTTATAGATAATATTTTTGATTAACCATGAAATTCATAATACATATAAGAGTAGATCAATCTAAATTTCAATTATTCTTTTAGTGTTTAGTCTATAATTTACAAAACCTAAGAATTTTTTTATTCAATGTCAAGTCCAAAAAATGGTTTAAACCATATATTCTCTAGATTTTTTTTCAAATCATATTATATTTTACCATATTTTTGTTTATTGTAGTGGAAGAGGTATGTTATGACCTGACTAAGGGATTGTTTATTTAATGGGGTATGGAAAACGATTATTTATTATGGGTTAATTATCTCAATAAATTATTTATTTTTCAGTTCAATAATTAAATTAAAGAAAAACAAAATTTTGAAAATTAAAATAAAACTTCAAAGTTTTTTTTTTCAATTTCATTGGCATTAATGATTTTAAATTTTATTAAATTAAGTTATTAATATTTTAGCGAAGCTATTTTAATTTTTTTATTAAATAGTGATATTTTGATTCTTAAATTTACTTTTCTTATAAAAAAATTACAGATTAATTTGTTAGAATATCTAAGAATATGTTAAATTTTAAAGAATTTTAGAATATATTAGAATGTTGGTTTGAGTCTTAATTATATGAGTTTATTAAAAATTTTAAGAATATGTTAAATTTTAAAGACTAATAAAAATATTGATGTAATTGTAAACACTATAGAAATTATATCAAGTTTTATCAATTAGTTTGTATCTTAAGATTTTAAAGAATGAATAATTTCTAAAACAACAATTTCATAGCTGTCATTTACAATTCAATAATAATTTTACTAAAATATAATTAAAAAAATAGTTTCAAAATGTTCAATATTACATTAATTGTTGAGTTGGAAATTGGAATGATAGGTAAATATTATAAGTTCATATTAAGAGATATAATTATTTACTAAAATAGTAAGAAATATAATTTCAAAATTTTTAATAGTCATCAATTATAGGTTTAAGATTTAGATTGGTAGATATAATTAGTAAATAATGAAAAATTGAGATTCAATTTTATTTTTTTAATATGATAGTAACGACAAAGTTAATGTTTTAATTGGTAGATAATGTCGCTAATATTAAAACGTGTAGGTTATATTTTTTTAGAAGAAGAATTTGGAAATAAAAACAAAACTTCATAACAATTAAAATTTAAATTAAAATTAAATAATAATGTTATGTACTAATAAAAAAATGTAATTGGTATGATTAGATCTGGACGAAAGCAATTGTAAGAGTATGCTCCCTCCGTCCCAAATTATAAGAGAAATTCACTTTTTAGATTCATTGAATAATTAATGTATCTGGGTCTATATATGGACCAAATACATTAATTATTCAATGAATCAAAAAAAAAAAGAATTATAAGGTTGAGTAAATGAAATAATTAATGGAATTATATGGGAGTTACAAAATTAATAGAATTGGATATTTATATTTGCAGTTACGTGTAAGATTGGATCACTATGAAAATCATAAATAAAGATTGTCATTATATTTTCATGTTTTAATTCGAATATCAAAAATTAAAAATTCAAATTATAAAGTAGATTCCTACTAACATTGTCCAAAATATCAAGTGATATCTTATGATATTTTAATTAAAATTATCATAATTATAAAGTAGATTTAACTATGAAATTGATAAATCAATAGGTGATTTTTTTAATCATAAGTATGTGTTAAAATACATTTTATATTTGTGATATATGATTTGTATTTATTATTTTTAAAAATTAAGTAATTCAAAATTTAAATGAAAATATGAATAATATAGTAATTATTCTTATTTGACTTTTTTTTAATTTTAATTTTTTTAATTTTTTGTGATATTGTAATTATTAATGGGTTTTTTATATTATTACAATTGTAGTATATTATTTATAATTTTAGAAAATATGAAAATGAAAATGAATTTTATTTTTATTTATTTTTTAATTAAAGTTAAAAGAATGAAGAGTTTTATAACTAAAATATAATTATATCTAAAATCCATTTTATAAATAAAACACCCTTTTTTATTATAAGTAGATTATGAATATATTAATTTATATTTATATTAATTTATATTTATATTAATTAATTTGTATGAATTGATTAATGAGTGGGTGAAGAATATGAAAAAAAAATACAGAGATAGGAATGAGTTTGGATTTAAAGAAATGATAAAGTTTAAGTAAATAGAATTTAATGAATTTATATGGGAGTTACAAAATTAATGGAATTGAATATTTATATTTGCAGTTACCTATAAGATTGGATAACTATGAAAATCATAAATAAGGATTGACATCATGACTTACAAAAATATTGTCCAAAATAATTTATGTTTAATATTTTTACGATTGTATATTAGAATAATTTATGTTTAATATTTTTTATGTTTTAAATAATTTAAAATTTAAATGAAAATATGAATAATATAATTATTTTTCTTACTTAACTTATTTTATTTTAAATTTTTTAAAATTTTATGCCGTTGTAATTATTAATGGACTTATTTTTATTTTTTAAATTATTACTTTATTTTTTATTTTTATTTTTTTTAATTAAAGTTAAAAGAATGAAGAATTTTATAAATAAAATATAATTATATCTAAAATACCCTTTATATTTGTAATAGAAATATAAATGATTTTATGAGTAATAATAAATTAATTTATAATTGGAATAGAAATATGTAAAATAATAATATTTTTACTTTTTTTTAATAAGAAATTTGTGACCTTGAGAGGAGCACAATCTCAAGACCCAAGCGTTTCACTGCTAGATCACACACACACTAATATTTTTACTTTTGTTGTTACTTATTATTAGGTTTTAATTATTATTATTATTATTATTATTATTATTATTATTATTATTAGGATTGCTCTAAACATGCCACATAAGATTATTATTATTAAGTTTTTACTTAGTACTGCTCTAGAGATGCCACGTAAGAATTAAGGTTTCCATATAATGACACATAAGATTTAGGGTTAGGGTTGTGTTCAAGGTTGTCATCATGACAACCTTGGATTTATATTAAGTAGATAAGGATTAAACTGTACAAAATCATTTTTACAATCAAATTAATTTATAATAGAGAAGAAATAAAAAAATATAATTAAGATATTATTTATTAAATTGACATAATAGTAATATTAATATTACTATTAATAATAATAAATAATAATAATAATAATAAATATAACAATAATAACATAAATATACATTTGATTTCTTTAATTTTTTTTGTCTCATGAATTAAAAAATATTCATTGGATTAAATTTGATAATTTATATTTTGTATTATTTTTATTTTAAACTTATAATTAAATGTGAAATGTATTCCTTTATGTAATTTATACAAATTCTTGATTTTCATTCAATATGTAATTAATGAAAAATGAGTTACATAAATTTCTTATATATACCTTATTATATATCACTTTTCCCTTCACATTTCACACTGGCGTGAAATTCAAGTAATATTGCAATATTGTGTTATAGGAATAATAATAGAAACTTTTTCAATTTTTCTAGAATCAAAATTGTACTATATGGCGTAATCATTATTTTATATATTGTATTTTTTTGTATAGATTATTCAATTTGAAATGTAATGTAAATAGAGTGGTTGATCGCAAAATACAAAGTATGTTAGGTGAGAATATATTGTATGGAAAAAAATGAAGTTGTGAATGGAGGCAATCAAGTGCACATTTAAATTGGAGGTGACAAACTTGAAAATAGGTATGACTTATTTAGTGAGATTTTTGATAAATTAATTGTAATTGTTTAATGTTACCATCAATTATATATGATGAAATCTTGAAGATTAAGTATGTATATATGAATTTTGAATGATAATAATTTTCGTGTCTTAACTTCTTATGATTTGTAAAATTTCATGAAAAATATTATATTGTTAACCTTATTGTGTTTATAATTGCAACACGTATCTATTAAGTTATGTTTACAACATCTTAAATTATAAGAATAATATAATGTTATTATTTTTTTATTTAACCTTAAGTATTTTTATATCTTTTAATTTCAAAATCATTTTTCATTTTTTTAATTAATATCTTATTATGATATGAATAGTCTAACTTTTTCGAGAAAAAAAGTATATTATGGATATCTGTTATCTTTATTGAACATAACCACTCTAACGTTTATTATCGTAAATAAATTCATAATATTTACTATTTATATTATTATTGTTGTTGTTATATTATTATCAGGGCCGTCTTTGAGGGTGTGCAAGACGACCTACAACACAGGGCCTCACATTTTTTCAACATTATTCTATGGAAAAAAGGGGCCTACATACACATATTACACGTTTAATTTACGGTTAAATAGGGCCCATTAAAAAAAATTCACATCTAAATTGAAGCTAGCTTCAACTTCTTACACAGGGCCTCTCAAAAGTTTGAGACGGCTCTGATTATTATTATTATTATTTTTTTTTGTACAAATTATTTTAAGATATATATTATAGAACTTTTATAATTGCAATTTATGTTTGTTGGCTGCATTAAACAATACTGCAAATATGTTATTGTATACTTATTTTATGTGCAATCTTTAAAATTCTATAATAATTAATGATCAAATATTTTTATTAGTATAACTATGTGTTTTCCTTGCATTACTATAATATGCGTTCAGCGCCAATCACCACTGAACTAACTAACGATTGATGCTTCTTTATGCTTTTATCTCTCATCTTTTTTCTCTTTCTCATTCTCATCATGATGTCTAATTAAAATATAATTAACTGTGTACAAAGACTTATACCAAGATTTTCAAAAAAAAAGAACTATGTGTACAAAGACTTATTACACAATTTTTTTATTTAAAATTCTAATAAGGCAATATAATTCTACAAAATTTTAAATATTTGCAAGATTTTTTTATGTTGTTAAAATAGTCTCTTAAAAGCTCAATCTAATACATATCAAATTTATTATTTTCGCATTTAAAAAAAAAATTGGAAATATTTATTGAAAATAAATATTTTATTTTTCAATAAAAAAAGTTTTAGAAATTAAAAATCACATCACACTTGAACCATCTATATTATTTAAATATATTTAATCAAATCCGTGCAACGCACGGGCCATAGATCTAGTTTCTTTTTAACTTCTAAGATGTTTTTATCATCAAATTCTAAAAATATTTTATCATAATATCCCCTTGATTTCCTTTGATGTTTTAAATATTTTTTACAAATGTTATTGATAAAATATTTAAATATTATTAAGTTTAGTACATTTATTTTACTTTTGTTTTACATATTTCCAATCTTATTTTAAATTATACTCTTTATTATTAGAGATACCACTTTCTTATTCAAGAGATTTTTTTTATATATTAATTTTAAATTATAGAAAGAAATAATAATGCTATTGAGATGAGAAAGAAAACGAATTATTACATAAATATAAAATTCTGTTAGAACTTTAGTAGCTACCATAATAGGTATGACAATATTCCAGACTATTATCTTTCTTAACAATAATGTTGGGGCAAGAAACACGTTTTTTGTGGTGCGTGGGCAGGAGTAGAGGTGTACGTGGGTTGGGTTGGACTGGATTTGGCCTAACCCGTATCCCGTTGGGTTGGGTTGGGTTGGGTTCGTCGTCCAATCCACAATTTTATTATCAAAATCAACCCGAACCGACCCGTTCATTTATGGGTTGGGTTCGTGGGTTATGTTTCAAATTTAAAAAATAATAATTTTTTTCAATTTAAAAATATTGTAACACAATTCAATACATTTATACTCATTTCTAACACACAAAATGGATGAAGCACATCATATAATATCTAATAATATTCGTAGACATGACATAACACTACATAATAGTATAAAAATCCACAAGTCACATTATTTTTATAAAATCCGTAAGTTGGAAATGATACAAAAGAAAATAAGAAACAACATTTAGTCTTTGAATTACGTAAATTTATTGATTTAGTAGTATTATTGGTGGAGGATAAAGCTTTTTTAAAAAAATTATGGTTAAACTGAGATAATAATTTATATTTCTATTTAAAATAATTTTAAAAAAAGAAATTACTAATGTAACATCAATGGGTTAGGTCAACGGGTCTGCGGGTTGCAAAGCTCAAACCCGATACTCGAACCAAAACTATATGGGTTGTTGCGGGTTGGGTTGGGTATACCCGTAAATGAATGGGTTCGGGTAATTTATGGGTTGGTTTGGTTTGGGTTCGCGGATTCGGGGGTCGACCCACACCCATGAACACCCCTAGGCAGGAGCAGTAGTCTGTTGGTGTACGTGGAAAAAAATTTATTATTGATTCAAATATTTTTTATATACGGAAATTTATTGTTGATTCAAATGTTTTTGTAAATGATACATAAACAAAAATAATATTTGTATACGAGAAAAATTTTATTATTGATCTAAATATTTTATATACGAAAAATGGTATTTATGATCCAAATATTTGTGATTCAAAAATAGTATTGATATAAATATTTTTATAAACAAAAATTTACTATTGATCCAAATATTTTTGTTAACATACCTAAACAAAAATAATATTTGTACAAGGAAAAAATTTATTATTGATCTAAATATTTTTATATACGAAAAATGATATTTATGACCCAAATATTTATGATAAAAAAATGGTACATGGAAAAAAATTTATTATTAATCTTAATATTTTATATATGAAAAAATTTATTATTAATTTAAATCTATTTCTTTAATCTTCTATTTAAAATAAATATATTAAATAAACTAATTCTCATATCAGACTAGAACCAATGTATACGCACGAGTTTGGATATAGTAATTTACTTATATTAAAACCCATCATATATAACAATAGTAGTTTTTTTCATGTACCTAAAGTATTTGAATGAAAATCAATATGAAACTTTAGAAGACAAAAAGCTTATGTTACTCAATTATGTACTAGCAACGATATGATTTTTATTGTCACTTTAACCTTTACTTTTTTGGGACACACTCCTACACTAATTGTGTAGCTAGTGATAGGAATATCTCAACAGTTCTAGGCAGTGCTTTGTCCTATTCTCTCTGCTAGGCCTTGTCCTTTTATATGACTTCAACCAACCCCATTTAATAGTACATAAATTGAATGAAAACCTAATATATGAAAAATTGATCGTATGTAACTCTTTAAAGGAACAGGTTCCTAAAATTATTCAAGCATGGCAGTTATATGTTCATACTTTTTGGGCAACAGACCATATTGGATGGTGTTTGTCACCTATCATAGATAAAACTTTTTCTGTAGAAAATAAAACCGTAAAATATAGGTACAATTTTAATTTCTCTTGATGTCTCAAATTTTTAATTTCTCTTTTGTAAAAAAAAAATAGTAAATAATATATAAATTCGTTTGAAAAATTTATAGCTCATGATTTATAAACTACTAGTTAACACAGATAAGTTAACATTAAAAGTATGTTTGTTTGGTAAGATAGCATTTTGAGTTTATAGCTTATCAGATCAAATAGTAATTTAGATCTGTTTAGTAACAGTCTTTTTATTACAAATTTATAGTTTATTTTGTTAGCTAATAATTTATTTTTTAGACGCTATTTTAAATTGTGTTTTAACTTATAGCTTATTGCTTATCATTTTTTCTTCCTTTTTTATCTTCAATATTTTAACAAAAATTCACTTTTATCCTTTATAATTTATTTTAATTTAAAATTAAATAATTATGTATTAAATATCTTTTATGTCATATTTACATTTATAAGTTAATTGAACCGTTAATTTTACCAAACACTTTCAATTAGTTTATTAGCTATCAGTCTCAACGATCAGTTATAAGCTATAAGTTATCAGCCATTAGCTATAAGCTATAAACTATCAGCCATTAGCTATAAGCTATCTGCCATTAACTATAAGCTATCAGCTATCTTATGAATAAACTGCCATTTTTATCAATCATACCTTAAAGTTGTAGTATTTGATAAAACTGGCTCTTAAATTAAATTATAAATAATAAATGATAAAAAAACATGTTTAATTAATATTTAATTAAGATTATAGAGATAGATTGATAAAGAAAATGATAATGTTATAAGCTAATTAAATTAGCTTATAAAAATAAGTGATAAATTAGTAAAAAAAAAATCATATGCACGTGAAAAAATGATAGTTATCGGTTTTTGTTTTAATAGGTAAGAAGGTTTGGCCATTTGGCTCCAATAAAATGCAACATCGGTAGCGAGTCGGCGATACTAACTATCATAGTTGTTTAAACATTCCTAAGCGACGCTTAGGAACATCTACACCCAAGAGACGATTCAAGGATCTCGAGTCCACGTAGTCACCCTCTAGCATCTTATGAGATTGAGGTCAACCGAGTACCTAAGAACCATAGAATCAGGCATGTAACTAGATACACTAACTTTAAAACAGTATGCCATGTGAGCATAAAAAAGCTTTTAGTACTTTGCAATTTTTAGATGAACCTGTTCTTGAAATACATCAAATTAAAGGTGATAAGACATTAGAGACCGAAAAATTGCACTATAAGGAATCTACTAACATTTATCCTCTGAGACACTTGTAGCAAGAATAAAGTTTTACGTCCTCTTAATCCAAGAATCTCACTATAAAAGGCAAATTACAAATCAGTCGCAATACACATAATTCTAACCCAAAAACCCACATTTGTGGTCGTTACTAACTTAAGCGTCAGAGTGTTTTCATGTATACCTCCACCATCAGATCATAGTAAAAGATCGCTTTAGCGCTCATCGATAAATCTTCATTGACAAGCATGTGAATCAGAAATGTCCCTCTCATAATCAATTGGTGTCGTCTATAGGAAGAATATATATGGATAAGACTCCTCTAAAGAGAATCGTTAAGAGCATATAAGTCGCCAAAGACAAAAAACTCTCAAAATATGAGGAGGATAAATATTTTCTCGTGGCATATGCAATCTTTAGGGTATGTTCTCTAAATGGGAAAATTTATCCTTCATCATGAATGTGAGCTGTGAAACTTTCAAATCTTGGAAGGATCTACCCATCAACGTGGCTTGGAAGAAAGGAAGCTTTGGAGATAGAGGCCACACATGGTCGTATACAAAGAAATCCAAGAAAAGTATAGTTGGCCATAGGTCGTAAAAGTGTGTTTAAGGAGATTCTCCACCTTTGAAGGAGCCTCATGCAATATAGTGAAAAGAAAATTTAGGGAGATCATCCTCTCCAATAAATCAAGACCAGAGGCCCAAAAAAAAAGGTTGTTCACATTGTCATTTTTTGATGAAGAATTGATCAACAGGGTCCCAAACCACCATTTCCCTCTACTGGTGAAGGAACATATGGAAAATTAGGAAGTATGTCGGGTCCTGATCGACCAAGGAAGTTCTTAAGAAATCATGTATGCAAGGATGTTAGACACCCTGCATTGAAACATAAGGATCAGATAAATTACTAATTTGCAACCTAGGAGTTTGTGGATTAGCATTATGGACCTAGGAGTTTGTGGATATATGTGCTTACGGGTGTAATATCTGCAATAGTAAGATAACTTCAATGGTTTTGATGATGACAACATTATGAGACGAAGTCTGTTGGGTGAGAATATGGCAATAGAAAACAATCTATAAGGGGGTGAATAAACATTTAAAACGAAATCAACTGATTTTTCAAATGAAAATAATCTACAGTTTTTAAGATTTTTGCGGGGAAGTTTGTAGAGCGAAAATGTGAAATTATACTCAATTACCAATTATTCAAAAACAACTCAAATCACTTTACAAATATTATAATGTCTTGATGAAGAAACCCAACGTATGCAATAGAATTAATTGTATAAGTCATGAGATGTGGTTAAACAATTAATTAACAAGGCGAATTCTAAAAGCACGATGTTTCTCAGATTTCAATCACCACTAAAGCTCTTGATCGATTTCTAGTTCCAACAAAACCTAAGCTTATCAAATAAATCACTATTACCAAAATTAAATCTAAGCATGCGTGTTCTTCGAAATTCAAATTCAAGAGTAAGGGATAGAGAGATGACACCGGGATTTATACTGGTTCAACTATGTCATCCTCGCTTGAGTCTACGTCCACTTTAATAGTTGTTCCTTTTATTTTGACAAATATCTTAAGAGTATATATAATCACTTATCCCCAATAATGCTGAAGAAAAGAACAAATAAAATCTTCAATTTGGATCTTGACTTGTCTATGGTCAAATGCCAAACTCTTCTACGCAATCTTTACTTGATCAACGCTTCCAATCTTCCAATATCACCAATTCTTCTCCAAGCATTCATGTGTAGCAATCAACCAGTTGATCCTACCGATTTCTTGAGCGGTGAATTATCTGAAGATGTAAAAAGAACTATGTTTTATCCGTAGCCTTCCATACAGTCCCTACTAAGGCAATTCAAGAGAGAAGACCTTCTACTTTTTAGTGGAATTTGTCAGCACGAATGACAACAACCCCAATCTTGCAAGAACCTGAAAAACCTTTACCCAATCTTCAAGAGCAATTAGTTTCAAGACCTTGTCTCCATCAATCAATTAATAATCACTCATGATTAAGAATTGAAATTGAAAAGAGGTTGAAGATGAAATAATTTTCAATGCAAAAGTTTCAAAAGAGGTTGTTAATTTTTCACAGAAAAATTCACAAATGATTATGAAAATAATTGTCATACCCCAAGAATTGGGCACAGTTATCTATCTCCTAAGCAATAAACCCACAACTACGGTTTTGCTTCTCTCAAGGAAAAAATCAGGCTCTAAGGCGTCAAGTGGACTTCAGGGCATCTCTTATGATTCAAAGTATCCTCACACCAAGTTTCAAGCTGTGATTCACAAGAGCCCAGACAAAAGCTCAAACGATCAACAATCGACTGATTTGACTTAAAAGTCAACTATGGTCAACTTACAGTCAAAACTCCTGATTTTTTGTCAACATCAACATTTTGAGGAGATATTCATCATTTGATCAAGGGTTGATCATGATTCATCAAGAAAAGCTCCAAAGTCATCAAAACTCCAAGTTTCTAAATTAGGGTTTTAAGGAGAAAGTCAACTAAACTTTGACCATCCATAACTCTCACATGGTTTATCAAAAATTACCCAACCAAAGGTCATTCTCAAGGAAATTCAATTCTCTACAACTTTGATGCTGGGATCAAGACCAAGAAATGCATCATTTGAGAGATGTGAGCCAAAACATTACAGGTCCTTCTAGAAGTTCATAAAAAGCTATCTTTTGTCAGGACCAGTATCATCAAAATAAAATCCCCAAATGAAAAAAAGCTTCCAAAGTGGCTTATAAAGGACATCCTGGGATTTCCAAAAAGTCCTAGAATATCTCCATACAATAAAAATTGAGAGACATATGATTGGTAGAAGTTGGCTAAAATTTAAGAAAAGTGTGAAACCCCAATTGGCAATTTGCATACTTTTGAGTATTGGGCCTATAAATTTGAATTGTCCACGTGATTCCAAGCTCAAGAGAGGCCCATTGGTCATATAAATTTTATTTCATGATTTTATTTTATTTATATTTGATTTTATTCATTTAAATTCAAATTAAATCAAATAAAATCATATTTAAATGAAATAAATTTTATGATTCATTCTCCAAATATTTAATCAAATCAAATCTCTTCCAATGACCATGATTAAAGAGAAAATATGCATAAAATAACACAATGTTCAAAATTAGAAAGATTTTATACGAAATCTTTTTCAATTTCCATGTCACCTATTTGATTGATCATTCTCCAAGTCTCTAACCCTTATATCATGCTCTATATATTCCCACTTAATTCAGCATCAAAGAGGACGAAATTGGGCAAGGAGGCTAGGGTTCCAAAGAGAAGAAAATTCTTCAAAAACTAGGGCACGATACCAAGAATTTTCCAGCAACTTTCAACACATCCCAGCCATTCCATTCAACTTCTGAGGTATAAAAGAGTAAGGTTGAATCAATATCCATGCTTGAAAACACCTAAAACGCACATACCATATTCATCATATTCTCATGCACTCTTGATTTCTGTATCTCATTATTTAGTGCATTTTAATCCGAGTTAACGATTTGTTTGAGTTCCAGGCATGTTTTAGAGAAGGTTTGGATCAAAGCTTGAAAGCTTTAACATGTAAAACGTTACCTGCCATTGTTAGGGCATGAAAGAAACTTGCTTTCGTTCTCATGTGTACAGGCCATTTTAGACCAAATAAACAGCACCATTGGACTCACAAGATTCCATTTAGTTGACCTGAGATCTTATCATGATTAGTTTGATCATTTTTATTTAGTTTTGAAATGCAGGTTCAATCGAAGCAAAATCCGCAGGTACGTTCGTAACAAAATTCGCAGCAAATTTCAAAGCAGAATCTGCATGTACCAAGGTTGAAGGAGATGAACCGTATAGTTGAACTTGGACCACGTGTGTAGCCTTGCGATTGGCTGGTCAACGCGTTCAGAATTTTCCTCCCACTCTCATTGGTTCCTGTGCACTAGTGGGCCCATTTGGACTGATTCCCCCATTAATTAACATTATAATATATTATCTATTTTGATTGGGTTAATATCAATTAAATAACGCAGCGCAGGTGGTTTAAGGAGAAGAATGGTCACAAACAAGACGCGGGTTCGCTTTCCAGCGTCTCCTTTCTTTTTTAACCAATTTTCTTGAATAATGATGCTTTCAGATCCCACACAGCAGATCTTGCGCGCCCCACATTACGCCCTCACCTCTCTACCACTGGATCAACGTAGATCCAGATCGAAGAGCCCTAGAGCGCCCCCTACAGTGCGCCTTCAGCGTCCATCCACACAGGATCCCAGTATCTTTCCCTTATCTCTTTTCTTACGTTTCTTGTTTTAATTGTTTTTTTTTCTTCTTATTTTTTTAATTTTAATTAACTAACTCATTGACACCTAACCTATTAATCTTTAACCAATTAAAATTAGGTTCCTTTTAACTAATCAATTTCCTTTTCCTCCTAATTTTTATTTAATTAGTTTTTTTAATTAAAATGTTTAAGTTATTTAAAAATACCAAAAACAATTAGATTTAGGTTTTAATTAATTTGTTTTTCGACATGATTTTCTAATTAACTTAGTCATTAGTTTTTTAGGTTTATTAATTAAAATCAATCAGAAATTTAGGTTAATTCAGTTAGGTGTAATTTTATAATTAACTAATTAATGAAAATCAGGATAAGTTTTATAATTAATTTAGTATTAGGTTTTTACTTATACATTAACCCTGATTTTTCCAACTCTAATTTCTTCGCGATGCTCTCTTCTCATCTCATACTATATGATTGTCGCATGTTTGTTTTCATTGCTATCGTTTAATTATTTATTTACTTATTCATTTAAATCCTAGAAATTGATGTATAGGTTGCAAAGGTGTTTTTGTAATAGCGTAGGTTTATTTTCTCGCACTTTTATTTCTGCATCCCTCGGTTTTTGGTGTTATGTAATCCCCTCCCCGAAGCCTTGTAATAGCGTAGGACATTTACTTTCCGCACCTTTATTTTTATGAAAATATTAAAATGCTAGACGTATGCTTAGGATTGTATGGCAAGAGCATTAAAATCAATCTCTATTTAACCTTAACTCAAGATAAATAAATACTTGAATCTAACACACTTCGCACATACCCACCTTTAGGGTAACCCTCTCTTCTGTTGCCTTTCGAATAATAGTCAAGTGCCTCGAGCGTAGGGATACCTTAGCAAATGTCCCTTCCAATTTAAATCATCATAAATATCATAGTCCCTTCGATGTTGCTTACGATAAAATGATCTCGTCCCTCGATGTTGCCTTTGATTAAATGACGATAATCCCTTCGAATGCTAAGGTATCCTTACTTGTTGCCTTTTATGACTATTCCCATCCAATGCATAGACTTCCTACCCTCTTTATGGTATGGATAACCCTATGACTATACGATGATCCTTGATGTCCCGAACACATCCAATGAAAGGGCTACCAACCCAACAATTGGTATGGATAGTCTCTTTCCCTTAATCGAAAGGCTTTAAGAACAAGAAAGACATTACACTTAAGGTAGGTAGTTCTTAATTGCTTGCTCAATTCAAACAAATTCAAAATGCTTTTCACACCTCCTTTTCAAAACAATTTTCAAAGACTGCACTTTGTATACATTCGTAAGAAGATCATTACAAAGTTAAAGCTCTTTTCAAAAATGTTTTTCTAAACACACACGACACTCTTCAAACAATTAAAAAGTGAGCTAAGCAATTAAGAGCCCATGGATAACCATGGATACAAAGGGTGCTTACACCTTCCCTTTGTATAACCTACCCCCCGAACTCAAATCTTTTAAAGGTCTCTCCTGTTCTTTTTGCCTTTCCTAATTGGATAAAATAAAAGTCAGTGGCGGCTCTTGCTATCCGCACATTTTAAAAAGTCAGTTCTCCCACCATGTTACAATATTACATGAACAAATGATGACAAAATCTTATATAAGTGTTTGAGATGAAGCACACAAAAAATTGAAAAAGACTGGTTAGATTCTAATCAAAGTCAATGCATGTAATGAGTCAAGTGAGCAAGGGAATGGAATAAAAGAGATTCATATTTTTGACCCATTTTGTAGTTGATTTGAATTAAGTGTAATATGTAATTTGAATCATAGGCCCCATGATTCGAATCATGTGCAATAATTTATTCGAATCAATTGCTCCAGGGAACTTAAAAAAAATCTGAAAAAGTTGTGTGATTTAAATCATGTGCAAAGTGTGATTAGAATCAATTTGGATTGAGGTGGCATGAAATTTTCTGATTCAAATTATGTGTAAAACCTGATTCGAATCAAATAGTTTTTGAAAAGTTTTGGTCACTTCTGTTTGATTTGATTCGAATCAAATTGAGTGAGTAAATGATTGATTTGAATCAAATGCATCATAACTCAATTTTTCATGATTTTAAAGTTTTCCTTTGCACTTGACTTGAATTGAACACACATAGTCTTTATTCCACAAACTCATGTACTTGACTAAAGACATCTTGAGCAAGTTCAAACATAACAAAATATTTTATGCATGCTAAAAAGATTCACGAATCGATTTCAAAACTTAATTCAAGGTGTCCAATTTGTGAGTGAGACTCAATAAACGATAATAAATGAAAGTGATAAGACATACAACAAAATAATCATATTCCCCTTGTGTCCAATTCAAGGTTCTGTTTAAGCCCTTTAACTAAAAGCACATTCTCAATGGTAATTATGGTGGGATTTCACACAATACCTTCTCCTAGTAGTTTACCTCTTGTGTTGTCTCCATAGTTGACATGACCGCTTTATTTCTCATCGAACTTGATGACATGGAAGCATCTCCTGTTATGAGCCTTGAACATCCGCTGTCTAGAAGCCATAATCTTTTCACGGAAACAAGACATTCCAACAAACAATCAATTAGGTAAATTTAGGTCCCCAACAAGCAGTTCCTTTGGCTTATTTTAGGAACATTTAGGAACCATGCTATCTTACCATTTGGAACCGGGAAGCTCCTAATGTGATATTGAGGCCTAATATGTCCCTTATCACCACAATAATGACAAACAACTTTAGATGAAACGCCTCTTGTATTTCTTCTAGTGACACGAGGTTTTTTAATGAAAATCGTACCTCTATCACTTGAAGAACTAGAATAAGAACAATATAGTGAAGTAGCATGAGTTAATTGTCCTTTGAGATTTTCAATTTCAAGTTTTAAAATTGGACATTCAACATATTCTACTTTTTCGATCTTTTCAACTAAAGTATCATAAACATTATAATTCTCATCAACTAGAGATGTAAGAGCTTCTTTGAGACTACCTAAAGCACGATTAAGATTATTTATCTCCTTTTCAAGTTTCAAAATAATTTGTTTTTGGAGAGAAATCTTCTTAAAAATGTTTATAGAATCAACACACGTGTCACTAAAAGCTTTTGACAACTTACTATGATTCTTCTACGTCTGTTGGATTGGAGATAGAAATCTTCTTTTAAATATATGAACTTGTAAATAATAAATTATAAGCTCAAAACATAATCTAGTCAAACAAAGTTTAAATCTCCTACACTATCTTTTTAAGTATTATCCGCTTTGAAGTTTATGTTAGTTATTACATTTTTGTTATTTGTAAAAGGCATTTTATTGGATAAAATAGTGTAAATTTTGTTTATATACTTTGTAACACCTTAAACTCCAAAACTTAATTTACAAAAATTAAACAACAATTTAGGATGTCACTCGATAAAATCGTGTTTTTTAACGTTTTAAAATAACAACTCTCAGCAGAATATTAATTAAACAAAAACTTCAATATAATTCTTCAATAATGAAGTGCTCAAATCAAATAACATCTAAATTCATCAATTCAATCGATAGCAACAATTAAGATTATTTCATCTTCGTTAACCATCACATATTATTACATCTTAAATAAAACATTTTATTCACTCCATTAAATGCACATTTAGTCTCTTAGGGCACCACCATGAGATATTACTACGCATTACCTTTCCAACGCTTCAAACCGCGTCTCAAACGGAGTCTTGGAACTCAAGTTATGATGAAAATGATATTTTAACAAAATCAGCCTAATCGGCAACAGTTGGACCATCAATGTAGCTGATGTCCGTCGGCTCTTTTGCAACACCCTGAGCTACTGTAGAATGCATAATGCTGCATTTTTTTACCGTTAGAGACCTTCCAAGTCTCTAATTTTGATTCCGTAAAAAACTAAACATTCAAAATTTGCCACACAATTATTATATAACAATTGTACAACAACCAATACAAATTATACGTACTAAACATCAATTAATCACTAGTTTTCATAAATTCAAGGTTAGATTTCAAAGCTTCAAGCACACAATAATGCCAACCAACAAAATTCAGAAATCATTCAATACAGCATGTATCAAAACAACATATTACAATGCACAAATTTCATATAATAACATGGCATATAACATGGATTTCTCAAAAACATACAAAAACTCAAGAACATTCAACAATGGTAAAAATTCTAGAGAAGGGTGGGTATCTCTCTCTACCCTTCATCAATCACACCAATATTCAAAGTACCCACTCCCCCTTACCTAATTTTTCCAGTAATTTCTTTTCAACAATGGTGAACTCTCCTATTCTTCCTAAGCCTTTTGCCTCTTGCCTCTTTTCTCCAAAAACTCTAACTTCATGTACAAACAAGTTTCATGTTACACTAATCCTTCTATTAATTCCATAGCCTAATCTACTTAATATAAATCTAAGGTTGTCATGATGACAATCCTAGACAAAACCCTAATTTGATGCTGATGTGGCATTCTCACATAATTTGATGCTTATGTGGCATTCTTACAAAGCTTCTCAATTTAAGCAAAGGTTTTCAATTTTTTTAAATATTTTATAAAATTTTACATTTCTTTCAAAGGTAAGTCTCAAATAAATTTTGCTTACAATAATAATAATAATAATAATAATAATAATAATAGTAATAGTAATAATAGTATGGGTTAAATTATACAAAATTATTTTAGCAATCAAACTAATTTATATTAGAGACAAACCCTAATTATATAAATATATATTAAAATAAATAATAATAATAATATAATAATAATATTAAACCTCTACTATTAATAATAATAATAATATTATGGATTAAATTATAAAAAATTATTTTAGCAATCAAATTAAATAATATTAGAGAAGAAATAAAAAAACATAAATAAGATTTTAAAATAAATGATATTTTATTTATTAAATAATAAATAACGAAACATAATTATAAATTTAATAATAATAATAACAATAGTAATATAAATAATAAATAATAAAGAATATATTATTTAATAATTGACACAATATTAATAATTAAAATAACAATAATAATAATTGAAATAATAATAATAATAATAAGTCATAGCAATAACAGAGACAAATAAATAATAATAAAATATTAATATTAATAATAATAGCAATGATAATATGGATTAAATTATACAAAATTATTTTTGCAATCAAATTAATTTATATTAGAGAAGAAATAAAAAAACATAAATAAGATTTTAAAATAAATAATATATTATTTATTAAATAATAATAATATTGAGCCATATCTATAAAAAATAAAAATAAATAATAATAATAATAATAATGATAATGATAATAATAAAAATTAGGATTAAATTATACAAAATTATTTTAACAATCAAATTAATTTATAACAGAGAAGAAATAAAAAAACATAAATAAGATTTGAATATATATTTTTGGATTCAAAATATTTTTAAATTTTTTATTATTATTATTATTATCAATTTAATAATTACAACAACAAAAAAAATTAAAAAATAAAAGAAGTCAAATAAGTATAATTACTATATTATTACTCTCACAACTCAACAAGAGATTTTAATACACGCAGATTTATTTTTACGTTTCATAATTAACTATTTTTTCTATTTTTAATTATTGAGTAGAAATTTTTTCTGCATTATTATTTTTGTTATTTTAATTCATATTTATGGTTGAACTTTTATTGATTTTATAATGATATTTAAGGGGGAAAGAGTGACTCACCAACTTATCAGTTTATAGGTTTATTTTGTCTCACAAAAAATTTATTTCTCCTTATATTTTCTTTTTTATTTTCATAATCTTCTATTTTTCTTTAGGTTTTCTTTTCTTATTTTTATAATCTTCCATTATGTGTATGTTTTGAAGACATATTCCATAATTTTATTGAAAGATTGATCATAATCTTTCATTTTATAAAATATTATGTGCAAGTATTGAAGATATATTTGAGAATTTTATTGAAAGATGGATTTTTATGTCGTGATTTTTTTTATGTCCTATATTTGTTATTCATCTTCTTACAATTGATATCATAATTTTGAATTACTAAAGATGAATTGCATTGTAGAAAATAGTTTGACAATTCAAACATTATATATGAAAAACAATATTATATAGTTTTAATGTATAAGTTATAAAACTAATAGTGTTATAGTTTTATTCTCTCTAAGAATTTATCATATATGTTGTTTAAGGTAACATTAAAAAATCTTGCATGTTGGAAATATGTTTGAAGAACTCTGATTTATTACGAGCTCAACATAAAATATGTTGAAAAGTAATAAGTCTTTAAAGTATTATGTTTTAGAATTAGAAGTTGAATGTAATTTTGCTATTTAAAGGTCTAATGGTTAAATTGTTGTTTGTCTTAGTAAAAGATCTAATGTTATTGTAGATTATCTTCGCATGTTGAAAATGTGTTTGAAGAACTCTAATTTAGTAGGAGCGGAGGTTTATATTTGGTTTCAATTTCACATTTAAATGTAAATTACCTAAGAATATTAATGATATTGTAATGATTTATTATTCATTTAAATATTTAATCTATTTTTGTTATTATATAAGTTTAGATATTTGTAATTATATTTTAATTTTTTATATTTTGTACTTATTTTATCTTAATAATAGCTTAATTTATATTATTTTTGTTATGATAGTATAGATATTTCTTTAGTTTATGTTTATTTTATCTTAATAGTTATTTAACTTTTTAAATTATAGTAATTATCATTAAAAAATTTTCTTTTTATAGTTTATGATTATTTGGATACAATTAATTTTACTATCTAATTTTGTAAAATAAATTTGTGTATAATAATAATATAAAATATGAACCTTATATCAGCTTAAATGTAAAAATTATTCATATATATATATATATATATATATATATATATATATATATATATATATATATATATATATATCAATTTTAATATGAATAAAAAATTTACACTTAAATACTATATATATATAATTTAAAACAATAACTTACAATTGAAAATAATTTAAAAAACACAATAAAAAAATTTCTCTACAATGTTAAAAAATCATTCTCTTGTATTAATTTTATATTGAATTATTTTTAAATAATCATCTACACAAATGTTTAATCTAATAATTCAATATTCCACCAAACACTACTATTTTCTCTTATTTTTTAACAAAATCTTATTATTTTATTTTATTCTATTCATTTAACTAATTTCCTACTAATTTAATTAAATAAACTAATTAAAATTCTAACAATCTCCAAATACTACATGACACACATATATTCACAACTAATTAAAATAAATCACATAAATCATTTAATAACTAAATAAAAAAATAACTAAATAAAAAAATAATTAAATTAAATTAAATTAATTAATTGAATTCGAAGTGTTACATACCTAATTTTGATTCTTAAGAAATGTATTACTTTTTGGTAAAATAATACACTTCCATTTATTTATTTAACATTTTTTTTTATAACTTTTCCCTAATACGAGAAAGAGAGATTTTGATAATAATAAAATTTAAAATTAAATTATCTTTTTTAATAATAATTTTTTTTTTACATTTCTACAACACAAATTTAAATATTTTAAAAATTAGATATATAAATATCTGTTTCAAAATATGTACTTTTTGGAAGAAAAAGAATTATAAGAGACTGGATTATAAAATTTGTACTTGATAAAAACTACAATGATGCGCTATAAGTTTGTAGGGATGTCTAAGGTGTTTAAAATGTTTGGATTATATGTATGACTAACTTATGTGGAGTGGTGAGGAATTTTGTACCTTTTTTTGAGAAAAATTAGAAATTTTTTTTACTCAGTTTTAAGACGGGTGTATTTATAGAGGCTCTTTTAAATTTGAGTTTACAGAGTTTAAATATAATTTTTGTTGTTATAATATTTCAGAATTAAAAATATTTTAATAATAAATATTATTTATTATTCTAAATAAAAAAATTACAAAATATTAAAAATATTTTTATATTTTTCAAAACATCCTTTTTCTCCGTCCTCTAAACTCTTAAAAGAAAGCCTAAACTTTACGAGACAATCTCCCTCTTTGTTTTTCATGTACTATTTTCTTTTAGGCTATGTTTGGGAGTTTGGAGGGGAAGGGAGGGGAGGGCTTTGAAAAATAGGAAGAATTGGATGAAAAGGATAAATAGATTTTGGGTAGGAGGGTTTTGGAGGGTTTGAGTTTATTCATAACACCAAAAACCCCATAAAATAGGAGAACTCAAAAATTGAATTGAAGGGGAGTTTTGAAGGGCTTACATAAACAATAGTTAAACAATAGTAGTATATAGGGGTGCTTAAAACCAAACCAACCCAATAGAAAACCGCAAACCAAACCAAACCAAACCGAAACCGCAAAAAACCGCATTTGATTCGGATTAGTTTGGGTCATTTTTTAACAAAACCGCATGGTTCGGTTCGGTTTGCGGTTTGTATTTTGTAAACCGAACCAAACCGAATCAAACCGCATTATGTTACAACCTAAAATTTACTTAACTCACATCCAACCCAAACTTAAACCTATTATACATTAGCCTTATGTTTACGAACAATTTTCTCATTCTTACACATAATTTCAGCCCTGATCTTCTCAAATCTCTAATAACATTATCGCACCTTCTTTGCCACATACATCTTCTCTCTTCTTCTATAGTCTCTGTACTCTCTTATATTCTTTCTTTTTTAACTTCTCATTTTTATGTAAATGTTCAGTATTTCAGTTTCATTTTTATCGCACATCTTCTTATCTAATCTCTCAACACTTTTTTTTCTTTTTCACCTTCACTAATCTTTCTTCTCTTCAATTTTTTGTTTCATTATAATAATTTTTATATTATTTTATGCTATTATTTTATGTTTAATATTCCACTTTTGTCTAATTTAATTTTTACATATTAAATGGAAAATTGTTGTCAAAATATGACGAGTTTTGTTGTTATTTGATAGTGTATGAATGTCTAAATACAAAATTATATTGTCATCTATATGTGTATGTATGGCTCAATAAAATATTTGAAAAAAACCGAACCAACCGAGCCGAACCAAACCGCATTAGTTTGGTTTGGTTTGGTTCGGATTTTTTTTAAAAGCCAACCGAACCAAACCAAACCGCACTATTTTTTCTCTTGCGGTTCGGATGATTTTTTTCGTCAAAACCGCCCAAACCGCACCGCGAGCACCCCTAGTAGTATATATTTATTGTTAGTTTAGTACATATGTATTGATAGTATAAAATAGTTTTACATTGTCATCTAATAAAAAACTAATAGCCTGATATATTATTTAAATTTTTTAAAATAAAATTATGATATAATTAAATATATGATTGTGATTGATTAACGGTGAAAAATTTACAGTTTCAGTGAATCATTTTTTTTTTTAACATCCATGTTTTATTTCTAAATTTTGTTTATAATTTCTTTTTACCAAGTCAATTTCACTTATTGCATTTAGATTGAAATGGATTACAGGATAGGTCGGGTCATATACACCCCTACATCATGTAGGATACATGAACATATAATATCATGCTACTTTCTTCAACCTTTTATAATATTAAAATACAGACGCTACACCCCCATAATTTTCATCATAGAATGAGAGATATCAATTTTTGTGATGATTAGCATGCCGAGTTCGGATAATGTTCAATGAAGCCTTCTTCGTTTGGAATTTTTGCCTCCTCCCTTATCCACATTGGTGGTGGATGTGGATGTAATGAGTCTCCTAAGACCTAGGCCGTAATTTAGTTTCCCCCTTGTTTCTTTGTTTTCTTAAGGATGAAGAAAGGGCAGGTGCAAAAAGTAACTGCCTAACTTTAATTATTATAAACAAACCAAGATTGCTTTGATAGATTATGCTCAGAAAATACCTCACCAATGAACAAAAAAGTGGTCTCAAAAGAAAGAAAAAGATAAGGGAATTCAGGCATTCCACCTCTATACCTTTTCAGAGTGCAATTCCTTTTTTTGTCTTCAGAATTCGGAATACATCTTCGAACGTATTACATTTCATTTTTTAAAGGTGTTCATATTAGTTCTTTTTTAAATTGTATTTTATAAGAAATCGAACTCAGATCTTTAAAAGACATCTCTATGTCTTTATTACTAGGCTAATGTATATTCATGACAAATAATTTCTATGATTTGTACTAATATTACAAATCATGTACAAAATATTTTACCTATGAGATCTCAAACTCAATTCCTTCAATTTAAATGACATTCACTTTACAACTTGACAAATCAATTTTTATTGTTAATAAAGTGACTATCTTTATAACTAGAA
Organism: Vicia villosa; assembly: GCF_029867415.1. Taxonomy (NCBI): domain Eukaryota; kingdom Viridiplantae; phylum Streptophyta; class Magnoliopsida; order Fabales; family Fabaceae; genus Vicia; species Vicia villosa. The sequence goes on along the minus strand of NC_081182.1, from coordinate 113,473,655 downwards.
AAATCAATTTCTATTGTAAGTAAAGTGACTATTATTTACAACAAGACAAATCAATTTCTATTGTTAATAAAGTAACTATCATTTACAATTAAACAAATCAATTTTTATTGTTAGTAAAGTGACTATCATTTACAACTAGACAAATCCATTTCTATTGTTAATAAAGTGGTTATGATTTACAACTAGACAAATCAATTTCTATTGTTAGTAAAGCGATTATCATTTACAATTAGACAAATCAATTTCTATTGTTAATAAAGTGATTGTCATTTACAACTAGACAAATTAATTTCTACGGTTAGTAAAGTGACTATTAATAACAACTAGACAATTCAATTTCTATTGTTAATAAAGTGACTATCATTTACAAATAGATAAATCAATTTCTATTGTAGTAAACTGGTTGTCATTTAATCTGAAGGGACTTGGGTTTGAGACCCTATTGATATAAATTTTGTATTTTTTTATTTAAATTCAGAATTGTTTAAGATTATTCGAAATCATGAGAATTACTTATCATAAATGTACATTGGTCTACTGGTAAAGACAAAATCAATTTAATATTTAAAAAATGAAAAATAAATAAAATCCAACGTGACAGTCCAGTCACGGTTTAAAACTAGAATAAAATTGATTTTTTTATATTACCAATTCATAATTGTTTAAAAATGAAATTAAAAATAAAAATTAATTTAATATTTAAAAAATGAAAAATAAATAAAATCCAACGTGACAGCCCAGTCACAGTTTAAAACTAGAAAAAATGGTTTGAAAAAAATATTAACATAGGAACTAATATGGTCCGATAAAAGTTTTTAAGGGATTAAATCAGGTTCATTTTATATTGAAGGACTAATTTAGATTGTGTAATTTTTGTGAGGGACCAAAATAGAATAAATATTTGGTTGGTAAAATTCATTGTTTTTTTTTTAATTGGATGGAGGGCCGAAGCCCAAAAAAAAAAAACTACACCAAGGATTCAAGAGAGCCTAAGATTCCTAAAACATCACCCTCCAAGGAGGATATCAAAAAGTGCGGCGGTTGATCAAAAATAGAAGAGGTCTTTGTCATACAACCATGATTAGCTAGCATATTCGCGCTTCTATTCGCATCTATGTATGAATGAGAAATAATTACCACTTCATGCTCTTCAATAAGCTTTTTGATATTTCGCAGGATAGCAACACATTCTAATTGCCGAATCATACCTTCTTCAATAGCCTTAACTACAATTGTTGAGTCCACATTAACTTCCACCCTTCTCAGTCCAAGTGTTTTAGTTAATTTAAGGCCTTCAAACACACCCCAGAACTCCGCAAGTAAGGAGCTACACTCTCCTAGGAATTTAGAGAAACCAACCTTCCACGCACCTGTATAATCTCTAACAAGTCCACCACAGCCAGCCATTCCGTTACTTTTGCTAGCACCATCAGTATTCAGCTTTAACATACGCATCACTGATGGTTGCCATCGAACATCTACCGTTTTTCCACAATCTCCCTTCAAAGCTTGATAAAGGCACTGAGCTTTAACATACTCGCTTTTCCTTTTTAGAATATGCATGATAGGCTCATAAGGTCTTTCAAATCCTTCAATATGAGTTTCCTTATTACGCCACTCCCACAGAGTATGACACGCAATGGCCCACACAGTCTTCCAATTCTCATTTTGAATACCATAGTATTTGAGATTTATAGTGATCCATTCTTTGAGATCCACATAAAACAATTTCTCCATAATGTTGCTAGGAACCAAACTTCTCCATATATGTTTAACCTTGGAACAATCACGCAATGCATGCATAATATCCTCACAAACAGCACTACAAATGCCACATCCCGCATCTCCCAAACCTTTTCTACTTTTGCTTAAATTGGTTAGCAACCTTTCATGTTTAAGCAGCCATAGAAAGCTTCAACACCGCTCCGGGACCTCTAACCTCCAAATCAGCTTCCACTCATCATCAATGGTTATATCGTAATAACCTTCAACTTCTCGAAACATTTCACTAACTGAGAAATTGCCGTCTCCGGTAC